>NW_018735016.1:0-26918 GCF_002204515.2 Aedes aegypti | reverse complement strand
ATTGGGCGTATTAGACCATCTAACCAAAGGGGAAGCATTTCTTTGTACTTCCATAACCTAAGAAACATTCGGTGGATAGAGCTGCTCACCTCCGTGCTGGAGAATCTCGACCGGGATCTCGTCCTTCCCATCAGCTTCACAGTTTTTTAGTCGCTGACAGCCATTTTAACCACTTTTATGTTCGATGGTTCCACAGCTTGACCGTCTGCATCAATATTCACCCTGTTTCTCTATACGTTTCCATTTTCTCCGTTCAACAACTGCTAAAAGTGCTTATCGATCATTGTACATAGCAAGCAGTGGTAAATCATTCTAGTTCATGCTCTCTTGAACTTCAGCTACCACATTTTTTTCATGCTGTCTTTTGTTTATGCGCGTTCTCGCTGCCCTGAACCGCTCTCTGTGATGTCGGGCACCGGCCACAAACATGCCATTTCTGGCGACGTACGTAGCTGCTGGCGGTGCTGCGTAGCTATCGATCCGTTTAATGTTGATGCACATCTTTTTGTGATTTCTGGATCTTGTGACGCTGGATAACCGTGACCGAACTTTAGCAACATTGGTCATTATAACTCATTTGTAACAAAATGAGTTATCAATTTAAGAACTTTAATGAGTAACAGAACTAATTAGCATTCTGTTTTAAAAGATTACATAATGAGATATAGTTATGATATTATAAGTATAAATTAATGTTGCCTTCTTATTCAACAAAAGAAATAACAAACTAAGTTATTATTGCCAATTATCCGAAATTTATTTATTTTTAGTAATTGCGCCAATTTTCAGAACACACCAACTGTAGATCCAGTTCATATTGGATATGTTGCATGAAATTACACTTCCTACTTATGTCATTGTTTTCCCTTACGAGCGTATTCAACATACATCAAAGAGCTAACATAATACAATTACGTGCTCAAACATTATGAGGAAATTCTATCCATGCAATGTTATCTTCGTTCCTACGCAGAAGTTTTTGTCCATAATTCAGCAATAAAATACAAATTGATAAACATAGCGACTGAGAACATTCAGCTACCATCATTGCCCAGTTCAGGGTTATCCCGTACCGAACAGTGCCGAGAGTGACAATACCCGGATCTTCCACACTGCTCCTTCGTTAAGCTTTTCCGCAAACATGGACATCGATAATGCCCGAATAAATCATCGTGTAGCATAATAGGGCGAAACATATCCCGACGACGACGCCACACAATCCAATAAAAGCCAATCAATCGACAACGACGTCAATAATTTTCCTCGCTCTCTCTCAATGCACCCCTCTGATATCATTGCCCTGTATTCTTTTTCCGGACACGAACTGCAGGACATTGCCGAGCTGCCGATGGACCCTCTTAAAATGCTTTATTGTAAACTTCTCCCCCTCACAGCAATGCAACTGCTTTCACTCGACTCTAAAGCTGTCATCGATCCTCCTTCCGGGCGCCTTGCTCTCTCAAACACGTTTTCTCGTATTAATGGTCGCGTGTTTGCGCATACTTATACGAAAATATGTACAAAAACACTTTAGCACATCGATAAAACGCATTTTAGTGTGCTCTGTCCGGTCATCCCTTTGGGCTCCCACATGATTCAGCCATTTGAAATCCCTCATCTGGCGAGGGTCCTTCAGTTGAAGCGTATCGGTAGGAGAGCGTCCTTCGTCCCACTCCTCCTGAATCCATCCCTCAGATCGTTATCATCCATATCTTTTCGTTGAAGTTCCACCGTCATGTTGTAGAGATTCGTTCCTGACTGCGTATAGCTTTCCAGAGCATTGGCTCGGTGCACACGGGTCATTATATATGAATAAGATATGAATTAATAAATATGAATCAAGAATCGTTCTAATTGTTTTCATCCAGGTAATTTTTTTGTTGTAAAATGTTAGCGTTACGATAATCAGAGCCCCCACTTCCCCTATTGTAACAGTCGTTACTAACTAAGCGTAACCCATCCCCTTCATGTGTTGTTTTGCAATTTCTCAGCGTAAAAGGCTGTTTTTTATAACGCCAATCTGTCATGAAACGTCCTGCTTTCCTGCACTGAATTATCCAGTATAGTAATATTCATTACGCAACTAAAACCAGTTGCGTAATTAATATTACGCAACGCATTTTCATTACGCAACTGTTTTGAGTTCCATAATAAATCAATACAAAACAATTATGAGCAGGGAAGACAATCGTCACCGTCAAATGGAAAAAGTCGGCGACGAAACTAAAAGAAGCATCGTCACTCAACCAGCGTCGGTTGACGATTTGCCGCAGAGATCCAGTCACATAGGCTCGGCGTCATGACGAACAAATACGATTCCTTCATTATGGGCGTAATGGTCGGGAGCACTAAAAAATATGAATCATGTCTTCGACAGATTATAAGCATTTTTTTTTAAATATTCTATTCTAAGCGCTTGCACAGCCAATATTGAAAAGCATCCTGGAAATATCAGAATTTCTTCTGGTATTTTCTTGTCAACATTAATATTTGTAACATATCGGTAATGTAATACAAATATTAAAATGGCCAGGACCACTGTGCAGACTTGGTGTTGAAGATAATTTAAAAATTGTCGGCGATCAGATTATTCACTTGTGAATAACATGATAGACGAAAGTTTTTTAAATTTTATAAAGGAAGAAACGGGGACAACCGTACCAACCGTTCCATTTGAGGGGATGGGTAAAATCGTTGGAAGTGGCTTTGCTAAAAATGTTAGGGCACACTCCATTGTGGTATGTTTTCCTTTTCCTTTTCTTGGGATGGCAGAATATCAACTCTCGATCGACGGCGCCTTGTTTGGAAACACTTGTTAAAATAAGCGAAGCGGGTACAACTGATTTAGATCTTCGATATCTAATACTAATATTTTTCCTTCACATAACAATCAGAAAAAAAAAAATAGCAAATCAAAAACTTCTTCTGTTGATGTAGTAAGAACATGAAATCCGTTTCACTAACTGTAATGTTATAAGCATTTTTTTAAATAGAACAAAAACCAAAAAAAAACGCGTCTGGAATCGAATAAACGATCTCTGAATCGTCAATTCCACGTGCTTACCAACAGAGCTATTGTAGAAACAACTTGCCAATACAAGCAATTATGTGATGGCATTCGTTGTTTGGTGCGTAGCAAGCGAATATAGAGTAAACGCTTTGTTCTTGTGAGTAAGGGTAGCAAGCGGAATGAAGGAAAATTTGCTCGATGACGATTTTGGATTGAAGCTAGTCGTGCATTCTTTCGTCGATAACGAGACGACGACCTGAATCACAACTCAGTCACATCTTGCATTTTCGTCAAAATTGATTTGAGTTCAGTTTTCAACATATCTTGCAGCACTAATGGATTGCGGAATGAACTTTTTCAGCAGCACTAAAGAAATAATATGATTTGTCCGGAAGAATTAGGAAAAAAACATAATGTTTTGATCATTTTTATATTTTTCTCGGAAAGATATCGTAATGAAATCCAATATTATTTAGTTAACATCTAAACAGATAACACTGAATCAACAATTTCACGCCACAATACTCGGTTCGTGGTTGCATCTCTCCATCCTTGGTTCTGCCCCACGCTCGCCAAATAGATACGCACTTGATCCGCCCACCTAGCTCGCTGCGCTCCACGCCTTCTTATACCAACCGGGTTGCTATCCGGCATCCTTGCAACATGCCCTGCCCATTGTATCCTTCCAGCTTTGGCCACCTTCTGTATACTGGGTTCGCCGTAGAGTGGGGCGCGCTCATGGTTCATCCTTCGCCGGCCACACACCGTTTCCCTGCACACCGCCAAAGATCGTCATAAGCACCCGACGTTCGAAGACTCCAAGTGGTTGCAAGTCCTCTTCGAGCATCGTCCACGTTTCATGCCCGTAGAGGACTACCGGCCTCATGAGCGTTTTGTACATGATATATTTGGTGCGGGTATGAATCTTTTTTGACCGCAGCTTCATGTGGAGGCCATAGTAGGCCCGATTTCCACAGATGATGCTCCTCCGTATTTCACGGCTAGCGTTATTGTCAGCCGTCAGCAAGGATCCAAGGTAGACGAACTCGTCGACCACCTCGAACGTATCCCCGTCCTTCAGCACGTCGGCGAGTATGCGTGTGCTCTTGATGAAGTTGAGAGATTTACAGTTCCACGTACCGAGCTTCCAATCGCTAGTCCCTTTACGTCGCTGTGGTCTTCGCCGATTGTCCCGGTTCGTATTCTCTCGTTGATTATTCGTTGCTTGATTTTTTAACGGCTAGCTTGCAGGGCCCTGACACCAACCCCTTAGATTTCCGGATGACCGTTCCCCCTAAATGTTTGGAGGACCATAGTGCAAAGATTAGCTTAGAGTCCTTCTCTGGCACTCGGACGATGATCAGCCGCCCCTGACATGGGGAACAGACGCTGTTGTGAGCCGTTCCTAACATGGAGTTCAGACGCTCAAAATTTGCAGAAGCAAAAGCAAACACCCTCTTCCCTGTCAATATACGACCAAAGTTCCCACCGGGCGGCGGTTGGTTACCTGATCCTCCCTAAGGTTACTCGTATCCCGACCAGTACCGTGAGAAGGTAGGGATATGAGTTGCTGGGCAAGAGGCTAAGGATCGCACAGAGGGGTCTATTTTATTCCTTCAGGTACGCGAGGTACCAATGGTACGCCATGCCCAGCCATTTACCAACCAAATGTTCCATTCATCTGGAACTTTTTAAATATTCGTATGGAAAACGAGTTTGGCAACTTGACAGCCCATTTTCTCAAAACCTACTTTTTACAGATGGGACTGATTTGCGATTTATGGTAGATTAGGTATGTTTAAAAAATACAGCGGGATAAAAGCTTCAATCTTCCTTATATGAAATTATAGCCACGAATTTGTTCTAGTTACTCCTCTGTGTGCGGCAGCATGTAGCCTCGGGGGAGTGGAAACGAAAAATTGATCAAAATTTTCGATACATGTGTGCTCCGGGCAAAAGCGCCATCGGCATCAATCGGTTGGGCATGGAGGCGCGAGGGGATTCTGCCCTCCAGTTCACTCAGAGGACGAGAAATGGGAGTCGAGTGCACAACAAATACGGGATGACTTTCGAGGGAGCTAACAGCGGAGTGAGTTTTCCTACATATGCATCCCCAGTCAGTGACTACTGTCTGCCTTCACGTTATGACACATCAATGATTTGGATCAAGAGGGGTTTCCAATGTGATTTGAATTGAGCGAATCGCATAAAAAGGTGCCCACGGTAAGGGCTTTTTGAAATGCGTGTCAAAAAATAGAAATTCGGTATCTCGACTTACAAGTGATTTGAAATCCTTCGACACCTTGAGCGCTTCTGGTGCGCACCAAAACTTTTCTACTCACGGAAGTTTGAAAACTACTTAGAGTAATAAAACTGCATTACTCAGAACTTTTAAAGCTACTTTTCATTCCTATTGATCCTTGTAAATAACTCAGTCTCCGATAATTCTTAGACACCATCTTGAGCGGAAACATCTTAGATAGCCACCTCTTCTCTGAATAAGATTGCTACCACGAAAAAAATAATAGTATCAAAACTCCCTTGCAGAGAAAAACAAACCAAAAAAAGATATATTTTTCTATTTATTGAAATAGTTGTAGTAGGGCATCACACCCAACAGTTAAGCGTTAGACTTTGTCAAGAAATTTAAATTTTAACAAATATCAGCTATGTTAAGCCTTTCAGATGCGTTTGAAGTCATTGATGGCCTTAAGAGTTCGGAATATGACAAAATGGTATTTGTTCAGGGTCGTGGGTTCGAATCGGTCAAATATATGTTGGGTCTAGAATTTTCTCGAATTTTCAGGGCTTTGAATATCTTCGCGCTTGCAAACTTGTATCGCGATATATAAATACAAAAAAGCTTTCGATTGTTAACTGTGGAGTTTTTCCTAAGAATATTGATTATGGAAGCAGGCTTTTTCCCATTTGGTAGCATCAGAAAGAAGAAATTGTCATTTAGGAAATGGCTAAAACCCGCAAATGATCTGAATTGAACTATTATATCATCCCTAAAATCAAGTGTCTGAACTGAACCATTTTTTTCTATCTGAATGGATTTTATTCCTAGTTAAGCACTATACATATGTATCGCTTTTTGTACTAGTTGAACTGTAGCTATTTTCACGTGTCCTTGTTTGCACGATGTCGAGAAAAAATCCGTGAATAGGAAAATTTCATCGCTCTCCGCCGACACAACACGCAAACATGCAAATCCTAGATATAGAGTAGTTAATAGGCAAAAAACGAATAAGAAGCCCCGGATAGAAATTCCATTTCGGTTTCCAGAGACACGAGTTTGTTTTTGATTGAGGTCATATAGGTAGATACAGATGTGCATGGGTGCTTTCCTCGCTATCAGCAAGTGCGTCTTTGCCGGTTTATCGAATTCCCTTCCGGTTGGCTGACTGACGGTGTCATTTTATTGGACCTTTGAACCGAGGGATTGTGGCGAGATTGCATCGATGGAGAGCACAGAATGGAATGCTGCTGGATCGATCGTTGGTGATGAAATTTGGCATTTTTGATGTTCAAAATGGCACACACGGGAAAACGTCTGTCCTTTGTACTGGTTCTATTCGTATGAAAGCCTTATGTGATGGATATCATTCTCTTTATTTTTGAACTTCAAACTAACATAGTAATATTCCTGAATAAATAATATTATCTACCGTGAGCCTTGCATTCATAAATAATATTTGTAACACGTAAGGATATTTTGCTAATGATGAGCATAGTACATAAGACAAATATGCGTTTACCAGAAATATACCTGTCTGCGGCAAGATTGCGTATTTGGAAACGATATGCACCACTATGGTTTGGAGCATGGTGATGCAGTCAAGTAAATTGTGGGATCGAACACAAAATGCAATGAATTTTGCAGATATCAAGTCTACCACAAAAAAATGAAAAATAGCATTTTAACGATAACCTCAGCGATTATTCAGAAGCTACTTATTTAATTACTACTAGCTGTCCCGACAAACTTCGCCTTGCCATCAAGTATGCTGTTGAAAAACGCTATGTCCTATGCAAAATTATAGTTCCGTTCACTCTCGTTTTTCCGACTTCCCCGGTGAATATTCTCCGATTTTTATACACACAAACACGTCGGAACCATTGACGAACAAAATGAAGAAAGAATTATCCAAATCGGTTGCCCGTTCGTAAGCCATTTCGTGACATACAAACAATACAAACAGCTTGCTTAAAAAAATCGCGTTGTGTGTTTTTCTCCTCAAAACTCTAATAATTATTGTATTATGTCCGATCTTTTTTTTTTGCACTATTGTTGTTAATCATATTGATCGTCATTAGGACTTATGAATACTCTTGTTGGTCTTCTTCTCCTTACTTGCGTTGCATCCCCGCTGAGACAGAGTATGCTTCTCAGCTCAGTGTTCTTATGAGCACTTTCACAGTTATAAATTGAGAGCTTTCTTTGTCAATTGACTACGTTTGCATGTGTATATCGTGTGAAAAGCACGAAGACACTCTACTGGAAATTTCCTTACCGAAAAGATCCTTGACCTCCAGGATTCGAACTCACAACCCTCAGCTTGGTCTTGCTGAATAGCAGCGCATTTACTGTTGGTGAATAGTGTATAAATAAATATATACACAAATATTTATAATTAGTTCAAAGAAACAATCTAATAAAAACATATCTGTTAATTATACTAATTATCATTTCTTCTTTGCTTTCAGGTATGAACTCTTTTGGTGATCTACTCAATGGCACAAGTGAAGTGTAAGTTGTAAGATAATGTTCTGAAAAAATAACTTTTTGTCCTAAAAAAAACTTGTTGACAATCGGGAAACTATGTTATGCCCATTGCGATATTTTAAATTTGTGGGAATTCCGTAAAACTAACCATGATTTTTTTTTTACCTTTTAAACCTTTTTTTTTTTTGGTTTTTAGTAAAACGAGCGAAGCATATCCGATACAAATTGGTTGATCCATTGCAAAGTTTTGCGTGGCTTCCGATTTTCAACTCTCCATAACTCGAAGTTCGATAGCTTGATATTGAGTAATAGAATCATGGCTTACTCTATAGTCCCTCAAGGCGCAGCTGCAACATACACTTCCGTGCATAAGCTTGGGTTCACCCCCTAAAAAACATACAAAAGTGTTCAGTCCATATCTCTGTGATTACACGTCCAATTCAAACTCTCTGTGCCGCATTCGAAAGGCAAAGAGTTATTCTTGCTTCGTATGTATTTTTCCAATAACATTTTTTTAATTTTGTATTCTAAATTTTTACTTAGAGTTGCGACATTTTCCAAAAAACGCACTGGATAAACAAAGTGTTATTAAAATTGTAATCTTATATTCTTTGAAAATCACTCGATATTTATCGATCTACATCAGTTTGTAAATGGGTTTCTCCGAGTATTTCAATTGGTAATCTCTGAATAACATATTATGAAAATAATATATGGAAAATAAAGTCGATTTTATTACAGGAGTGTTGCCAATTTTCAAGATTGTGAATGTACTTTGAAAGGTCTTCTAAGAATAAAGCAATTGTGTTTCTATTGCGCTTTAAATGTGACATGGGGACTAAATAAGTATCTCTTTGAAGGCGTAAGTAATTTCTCATATTAATACTATATAAGGACTTCCGTCAGGACGTACTTTTTACCAAAAAATTCTACTCATATCAATTCCCTTCAAATTTGAAATAGTTTTCTCTAAAAAATATATAAAAATGATTTTATTATATACCGTCGTGCGGGGTGACATTGGTCCTTAAGGGCAGGGACGAAAAAAAAATCATGCTCACTATACTCAATTCACTGACTTTTATGCCATCATCAAAGTAACCGCACCACCACCAATATGATTGCACCAATGAAGATGGCACAAAAGTAGATGAAAAAAACAAACAACGATGCCCGTACGTCGCTTGTGTTTTTGATTATCAGAAGCAGAAGAGTGTCAGTTTTATAAAATTGACTATCATTGAGGTTCATATTAATTAAAAAATATGCTGCTATACGGGTAATGAACGATCCGATGCACGGAATCGATGATGTTGACGCGTCTTTACTGTGCTTTGTGCAAAAATTACAACTTCCCGAAGCAGAATGTGAAAAAGTCAAGCTGTCCAGAATGAATATCTTTTTTTGCTTCCGATTATCATAAAGCGGTTGAATATCAGCAGGGTAAAAGGGAACTAACAATCTTTCGGCAAGCGCTTTGCCAATCTTTGTTGTGTTGTCAAGGCGAGGATAAAAACAAATAAAAATCAACAAAGATTCTACCCAGCAAGTATCAATGTAGGCGAGGGTAGATTGCGTCCCTGCTTAAGGGTGACTTTGGGCCAAAATTTTTTACAGCTAGCTAATACCAGAATAATGAAAACAATGTGCCAAGCTTCAAGAATACGTTATAAATAGTCAATAGATTATCATAGATTAGTTTTTTTTTCGTTTCTACTAATCATGGGATGCATCGAAAGAGGAGGTCAAAGTCACCCCTAGGCCCAACGTCACCCCGCATGGCGGTATCTAGAATAGTTGTTCCAAAAATAACTTGATTTTTTCCATCAGACTTCTGATTAATGATGCTCTCGAAGAAAAAGCTTTTTTTTTGAAAATAAAAAATATAAATTGTCGAATTTTCCAGCCCATTTCTAACAATCATTGATTTTGATGACCTCCAAAAATCTACCGTTCTAATCATTGTTCCATATTCGAGTGAAATTTAATTATTTTGGAGTATTTTTATTATCACAACATTGTACAATACTAGTCGAACGATGTGCAGAAAACTGATTGAAATTTCATTGATAAATTCAAAATATAGGGGGAGATCCCCCAGTACCGGACACTTAAGCCACTAAATTCATAATTCGGAAAAATATTGATTTTATGGGCTTGTGTTACTTATTTGTGATAAATATTATCATTTCTATAGTGTACAAAAATAAATTTGAAAATATAAATATGAATTTTGACATTGTGTTTTGATGATGTATTTTAGTACCAAATTGATCGATCTTGAAAGGTGGCACCCAATACCGGACACGATCTGGAAATGCCTCGAATTCTGTAAATTTGAACATCATCGAATGTGTACACTATAGAAATAGATTATAATTACCAATTCAATGCAATTGCAACATTTACAAAAATAATTTGAGTTTTTCTTAGTTTGCAAGATGCCTATCAAAAACCTCTTTCATACATGATGAAAAATAGCACATTTTACGATGTTGTTATGAATGTTCATTCTTCTTAATTTTATTGCATGTTTGATACCATGGTTGACGGAACCCATGAAAAATGAAAGTATTTTGAGACACTGATGCAATAATTACAAAGATATCATGTAACAAATCAAGCTGTCCGAAACTGAGGGACAGGAGGTGCTTAACCAAAAATGTAATTTGTCCATATTTACTTCAATTATGGTACAAAATACATTCATACTATCAAATTAGGATTATGTTCGATCATGCTTGTGGGATCCAAAGTATTTTTTCATATTTAAAATAATTACTAAATAGGCTCAAAATTAAGAAAATACGACAATTTTTAAAAGATTTTCAAACTTTTCTACTTTTTTAAAAAGGGATGCATATTTCAAGGATGTGCTATTCTACGCAAACATTAGTCTACATAATAGCTTTCTTTTCTACTAATACACCATCTTGATTTGACCATGATTTCTCAATGTTTCAACCTTGTCCGGTATTGGGTGCTGTCCGGCACTGGGGGATCTTCCCTACAGCATGCAGAAAGTGTCCACTTTATAAAATAAACAGTCCTTAAAATACGCAAAGAATTGATTCTTACTAAATCCTGTACATTAAATTTCAGAAAATTACGCAAAATGTTCAACAAACAATCAGCAGAATTTTACAAAATCTTCTAAACCAATATTTTACAAAATGCTGGGCAGTGTGTCCACATAATCTTGTGTGGATCGAATTTTTAACAAGATGCATATACAATCCTTAACAAATATCTCGCAGGTTTAATGACATGATTTCAGAATGGAGATTCTGTGTTAATTTTTTACCAAATGTCATGCTGATTACTTCCATAACCCTTGGCATGATTTTTAAATAATGATGGGCGGAATTGTTACAATATTCTGAGTAGGATTCCTATACAGTCAAAACTTGTTATAGCAACATCGCGAGCGACCGCCGTTGAGGAGATGTCGTCATAAAGAAGTTAGATGTCGTTATGGAGCATGGAGGAAGAAAACGACCATAATTGTACTAAAATAATTAAATGAGCACAAATGTCGTTATACTGAGTGACTACCAAATACAACTCAAATGTCGTAATAGAGAACGGACGAAAGATAGAAATGTTGATATAAAAGTTTAAATTACAATGAAAATTTTAAGGGTCCACTGTAAATGCCATTAAAGACAAACTGACCCTCTTCGCAGGCTGCTAGCCTCACTACCTCACTAATAGCAGAGCTCTCTCCTACCTGCTCTGTGTGAGAGTAAAAGAGTAGGAGAGAGTGAAACTAGATGTAAATATAGATAAGTTGAAAATAGATCTGTATCGGTAAAAAGCTACAAGATCAACTGAGTCCGGCACAGTAATGGCCACGATCACGGAGTGCCTTAAAAAAAAAAAACAATTGGAACTTTTTGGCCTGGCTTTAGAATGCCAACTCCTGTAGATTAAGGCTCAAATACTTACAATACGCTTAAGAAAAATAATTAATACTCGGTATAATTTGGATTCATTGATATTAAAAGCGTCATACTTGCAGAGATGTAAAATTAAACATGTCTTCCTTAAAAATCGAAACTCAAATCAAACCTCTCTTGAAAAGATTCTACACAATAAACCCGAATTTCATTTCCAAGAATGTCATTAACCCGAGAGTCATCAGTATCATGAAGTAAAGACTCACTAGCTGCTATAATCAGTGAAGACAAACGAAAATAAATCATACTTTGCTAAACACACTTTTCATAGGTGACATTAAACTCAAGTCCGAAAGTATCATTTGATGTCAAATTGCGCTTCGATATATAACATGAATTGCATGTTCAATAATCTGAATCGTGAGTTCATTGCTTCACCAAACTATCCAGAATATTGTTGTATAAAAATAATTTGGTTACATGGTGAAATTTGTTCCGTAATGCCTTATAGCACTTGAGCCTATGAAAAATCAGTTAATTGTGAAAGACTTTAGTGGCATGTTTAAATAACTACCAAAAAGCTTAACATTAAATATACTTTGCAATTGGATTAAATAGACAAATTGATGTGAAGTGTTGCGAAAAAGTTACACGTCTTCTCAGTGAGAATCAAACTTACGACTTAACCCTACGCCATGAGAGGACTCATGAACGCAGAAGTTAAGCTAAATTCGATTTCAGCTCAATAATCACGTGGTCCTTTTTCGCAAAGTGCACCGCTTTCGGAAGAATTAGATGCCCATCCAAACACAACGCTTTCTATATATATCCAATGCCTAGCCCGAGAGCGCATTGTTTTTTAGGTATTGAAATAGCTTACTACACTAGCCAGGCGGGGACCCAAATAGCCGTAGCGGTAAACGCGCAGCTATTCAGCAAGACCAAGCTGAGGGTCGTGGGTTCGAATCCCACCGGTCGAGGATCTTTTCGGGTTGGAAATTTTCTCGACTTCCCAAGGCATAGAGTATCTTCGTACCTGCCACACGATATACGCATGCAAAAATGGTCATTGGCATAGTAAGCTCTCAGTTAATAACTGTGGAAGTGCTCATAAGAACACTAAGCTGAGAAGCAGGCTCTGTCCCAGTGGGGACGTAACGCCAGAAAAGAAGAAGACTAGCCAGCAACTGCGCTGGCTGAGGTTTCTATTGTGTGGGCTTCCATTGGGTCGCGACATTCTCAAACGATAGGTTACGAAACATGAGTTCGCAAAACTTCACATCAATTTGTCCATTTAATCCAATTGCAAAGTATATGTAATGTTTAGCTTTTTGGTAGTTGTTAAACTTCCACTCGGCTAGTTAGCCGTAAATCACGATTCATAATTAAAAACAAGTGTCCGTTTAAATGTTTGACATTTCCTTCGAACAGGGACGAAAATACTCAATCTACCCTCGCCTACATTGATACTTGCTGGGTAGAATCTTCGTTGATTTTTATTTGTTTTTATCCTCACCTTGACAACACAACAAAGATTGGTAAAGTGCTTGCGCAAGATTGTCAGTTTCCTTTTAACCTGCTGCTACTCAAACGCTTTTTGATAAACGGAAACAAAAAATGATATTCATTCTAACCAGCTTGACTTTTTAACATTCCGCTTCGGGAAGTTGTAATTTTTGCACGAGACACACTAAAGACGCGTCAATATAGTCGATTCCGTGCATCGGATTCTTCATTACCCGTATAGCAGCATATTTTTTAATTAATTTGAACCTCATTGATAATCAATTTTCTAAAATTGACACTCTTCTGCTTCTGATAATCAAAAACACCAACGACATTCGGGCATCGTTGTTTGTTTTGCCCATCTACTTTTGTGCCATCTTCATTGGTACAATCATATTGGTGGTGGTGCGGTTACTTTGATGGTGGCATAAATTCAGTGAATTGAGTATAGAGAGCATGATTTTTTTCGTCCCTGCCTTCGAATATGTGGACTTATACAGTCAAAAGGGCGTAACTTCAAAATGGGCTCTACGATTTTTTTTTAAATTTTGCCCAGACATGCAGCTTAAATTTATAAAACAACTGGTGAGCACAGATTTGATGACGATTTTTTTCAGATAATAACAGTCAGGGGAGCACCGTGGATCAAAACTAGATTTAAGTTAGTATCGTATTTTTTCTCCTTATCCATAGATAACATCACCGACCAAATGTGACTCCCAGTTCTTTTTCTCTCTCTCACTAATAAGCACCCTTCCCGAGATGATTGTCGACATGCGTAGGTATTCTCGGTCTCTAGAAGTAACAATCTTTACTCTCTAGCATTCCTTCCCCATCTCAACTTACTGTAAGGACTTGGTCGACGCCGTTATTGATCAATCATATGAGAGCTGCAAAAATGTGCACTTTGTGTTAGTTTGAATATTTGTTAGCCTATGAAATAGAAACATTTGTCTATATTTTGAATCCTAAATAAATATTAGGTATCAAGGCTTCTTCCCAACTGAAAAAAAATGCGTTGTATATCAAATCACAAAAACAAATGCACTTGGGTTATTACCTTTACCTTACCGACCCCGATAATGCATTTTCAAATAGCTGCCATTTCCATTCGATTTTTTTGAAACCACCCTCAGTTGACTTGTCATAAATGGACAATGCTGAATTCAGATCCATGCCGAAGATATTTCGGGTTGTACTGGAGTCACGAGGGTGCCAAATTTAGGAAATGTTTTTATTATTTTATTTATTGCAGTTGCAGTCAATGAAATCACGGAGTGTGCTCCAAACAGGGCGTAAACTAGAATTACGCTTGATGGACATAAAAAAGTTTTACAATTTTTGTTTGGCTTTTGTAATATAATTATAAATGAGTGATTACCAAATTGAGATTCTCCGAAAGGATTTGTACGGCCATCGGGAAGATTTTGTATGGCCCACGAGCGGGTTTTGAATAGTGGTGTGATATGGTCCGCATGCTGTAAGTTGCTTATAGTAACCGATCCTTTGTTTACGAAGTTATTTATTGACCACTTGGCAATTCAAAGCAAGACAAATTTGTTAAGGATCGTTCAAATATTACGTGACACAACAGGGGGAGGGAAAGGGTCTTTTGTAGTGTTACGGTACATACAATAAATTGAAAGTTTCCATACAAAATCTGTTACTTCAGGGAGGGAGGGGGTTTAAATTGGCAAATTTCTTCGTTACGTAAAATTTGAATCATCCCTTAAATATTTACGATGATCAATAATTTATGGGAAATTGACTGCAGTTATAAGCTTGAAATCATTCTGAGATCATATCCAGCTTTTGACCCGCAGTACATTTTTTTGCGGATTTGAACACTTTTTTTCTCATAGTCACCCCCAGATGTCTATGTTTCAATCAGATAAGTTCATTGGATAAACTATCCAGCTTTTTACGAGCGCTAATATCACCAAAAAATATCTGACGTTTCACATGGGTCGCTTGATATGGACTTATCCACCGGTGCACTAAATTTACTCAGTCCAAAAATTTTGACACTTGGGGAGCATTGAAAAGCGTGACCCGCTAAAGTGTCAACATTCTTGGACCGAGTGAATTTATCACACCGGTGGAGAAGTCAATTGACCGGACTCAAGCCAAACGTCAATATGTTGGATCCCTACCAGCAAGTAAGCTAACTTTTGGCGGCCATTACCGCTTTTGCACAGCTGGGTAATTCATCCAATGGACTTATCCTTAGTCTTCTTTTCTTGTTGATTTTTTTCCAATCTAAATCTAAATATCACATAAAATGACATACGCACTAACAAGAATGTGCAACGAAATCGTGTATTTTTCTGTAGGGCATTTTTTTAAATTATCGGACAGGTTTGGGCCGGAGGTTCTTCGATTTGTATGAAATTTTTCACCAGCGGTAGAGCTCATGGATATATGACCAAAAGTGAAATTAAAAAAATATATTGTGGCCTTCTTTCCCGGAAAACTTTAGATGAATTTTCACGATTTCCCTATATTCTATATATCGTTGTAAAACATTAAGACTGAGATAGCCGAATAAATTAGCATCATCAAGTACCAGTCGACCCTTCCAACTACCTATATTTTTCAAACTTTAAAAATTCATATCTCCTGAACTATGCATCGTAGAACAAAAGTTTTTTTTGTGAAATCGAAAGGAAATTTTCTCATCAATCTATTAAAAATATGAAAAGAAAAACATTTCCCGGAAAATTTTTCACTATGGAGAAAATTGTTGGAAAATAGCGGAAAAACTATCGTCTGTATCATGGAAAATTTTCAAAAAAATATTTTTTGTTTCATCAATCAATACTCTAATTTTCGCTCATAGACGCCACTTTTACCGTTTAGGCGACAGAACTGAAAAACCGATGACCAAACGCACGCTTTCCATAGGAAAATGTTTTCTATTGTGGGCCTTATAACCGTGCGCTGACGGCGGCAGTAATTTACACGCATTGTACGTGTAACGCAGTGAACCATCCTTCTCTTTCCAGTCAGAAGAAGCTTTCCGTCAATCGAAGCACTCTCCATTGGTCTGTTGGGTGTTTTGTGTGCCTTTTATCAGCAACATTATTTAGTATTAAAGCAAAGCCGCACGGGAAGTTCTTGTAACAATCAATCATTATGCTAACGTTTGAAGGAGCAAATCTCAAGATCCACTTTCTTTGAAAACTTATCAATATATGTAGCAAATTTAACGATGTATTTGCACTTTTAACTAAAAATAAAGGGATACGCGTCTAGATGATAACTTCAGATATCGAATATCGTAATTTAAACCACGGCGAATAAATTCAATACTTATATTCCACTAAAGTCGTAATACGTCCGATCAATTGCGCTCACTATCAAAAACTGTCTGCCCAAGCTGTTTCTGTGCGTTCCTCTCGATATGCTGATGGCTGAGAGATCGTGTGCACTTGGGAGAGCTTGCAGGGATGCTCAAGATAATATTCCTACATATATTCTAAATATGTTGTTTCGGCCAGGAAGTCTTTCCTACGTAATCATACGAACGAATTTCTCTTTGACTGATTATTACTACTGAGAGGCAGCATGCCTACTCGGTGGGGAAACGATAGAAACTAGATTCTCACAGTTAAATGGGTGCGTCTTATATAGGCGCACAATACAGACAGACAAAACATACAAAAATTATTCATTACGCACGTACGCTTCTCAATATAGTTTGATGAGCATGAAGAGCATGATTGAACGCGCGCAGATGCTACTCCGTTATTACAAGAACAGCTGTACTTACATTAATGAATGTTTGCCCTTTACTGGTATATACCAGATTTGCTAGTATGTACGAAATATAGTTTTGGAAACTTGTAATCAGAAGACACAGTGTGTTTGTTTGACAAATTGAGACATGAATTTGCAAAAAAATACGCGTTCTAGTGAGACTCGAACTCACGATTCCGTGTACGCTAGACCGGCGCTTTAACAGAACACCTTATCATTGTACTTACACAGGGAACAACAGACACCACTCGGAATCAGTAGCATCCTCAATGTGTAAGCACTGGTGCTCTCATGATTATAACAAACAATAACGGCGCCGGCTGCGTCCGAATGCAGGTGGATTTGAGGATGGGAGGGAAATGTTGACGTGTTACTTGCTTTATGGAAACCGAGGAGTCCTCTGCACTTGCACAAGTAGACAGTGGGAGTTTGGATATGGGAAAGGTTTGGGTAAAGGATTCATTTTGGTAAACGATAAATATATAATTTGAAATGAATGCGCCTAACCGCATTCGCAATATTACTCGATAAAAGCATTGAACTCCGAACAAGAGTTCGTCGCTCGCCCCACAGGAGCAAGCGACAAGATCAAAGGATCAAACACTACTAACGCGATCTGCGATACCATTCCACCGTGGGACGCGAACGACGCGTGACATGTTTGATCCTGCCACCGTCGCCCGCCCCCGTAGGAACAAGCAAACAGGTCGAAGGATCAAACACTACTCCGTATGCTTCTCAATACAGTTTGGCGCATTATCTAATCATTTGATAAATTGACCAAAATTGAAAAAAGCAAGTTAATTACAAACAGCACTTTATGTATGCTTTAACATCCTGTTTGCTTAGCAACTACTCAGTACAGTACATATTACCTATATTACCTATAACATTACCAATATTATTTCATTTCAATTAAAGACTGTTAGTCTCAATAGTAAAGGTTACGATTAAAGGACATACAAAACACCCTACAGACCAATGGGGAGTGCTCCGATTGACGGAAAGCATTTAAATTAAATTTTTAAAGTTTGAGGTACCGTTTTGATTCATATTACGGACAGCTTCAAATTTCGGACACCCTACTATGTATGGGAAACATTTCACACGAAATGTTTCATTTTTTGCCGTTCAAAAGTTCTTAATTTCGAGGCTCGTTTTAGTAAGCTTTTTCCATAAATATCTTTGAAAATTTATATTGCCCAACTACCTTAGATGGCTCTTTAGTGGTTGGATGATTTCAATTGATGATTTGTCTTTTCTATTTATGATTTTCATGAGCTGTCCGGAATTCGAATCAAACTGTCCGGAATATGAGGCAAAAGTAAGGAAGCGTCCGGAATAACAATCCTGAAAAGGCCACACATTTTGATTTATTCAAAATTATTCAAGTTGCGGAAGCGTATTCTTTATCCACCATTCGAAAGTTAAGGGCTTTCGACGCTTGATAACGCTAAGGAATCATACAGAATGGTTTATTTTGTATGCTCTATGCTGGGTTATACTTCACTGAGGCCTTAAGTGTCCGTAATATGAATCAAAACGGTATATAGGGAAATCGTGAAAATTCATCCAGAGTTTTCCGGGAAAAAAAACCACTATAATTTTTTTGAATTTCACCTTTGGTCATATATCCACGAGCTCTACCGCTGGTGAAAATTTCATACAAATCGGAGAACCTCCGGCCCAAATTGTCCGATAATTTAAAAAAATCCCCTGTATTCATACATTTTTTTACATTTTTCTGTATGCAGTAAAGGTTTTCTTCTCGCTGGAAGTTGCAGCATGGCGTCATCGTATATTAGTTCATACGCTTATTTGATTGAAACTTAGACCTCTGGTGGTGAGTATGAGAAAAATTGAACACTTTTCCGCATAGAAAAAAACTGCAAATAAAAAAATATAACTTTTCGACTTGATTTGATCTCATTGAAACCCGTTCAAGGACAAGGACTCCGTCTTCAGCCATTTAGCTGCACAGACTGTAACATAGCACTAGACAACGGACAAGCATGCTCCAGTGGCACAGCCGAGAAACATTCCTGACGAAAAGTTTCAATGGCTGAAGCGGGAATCGAACCCACACCCCATGACACGATGCGCTTAAATGCCTGACGACACTAACAAAAATAAAATGCCGCGAGGCCCACAATATTTCTCGTGAGGGCATAAAAGCGATCCAAAAATCAGTTAGCCTGTATTGTGAGTAATTTCTAATGGATAACTTTCCCGCAAAACAAAGCACTAACAGGTCATTTAATCTTTTCACCGAACAAATTGGTGCGCTCTGAAGTTCATTTGGTGCTTAAACTTGGTTATTTTATTAAATTTTTTTTTCATTGGAAAACGAAAATATCAGACTCGCCCTTATTTCATTTCATTTCATTCGTTGTTTGGATCCGTCAACAAAGAAACAAAATTCCGATCTGCCATAGTGAAAAATCGTACCAGCAGCGGTGGATGGCCCCATTGTTTACGTTGCAAGTAGGTACGTGAAAATTGCGTTATCTGTCACTTCGCGGGGGGGTTGGGCAGATGATATGTGCACAGAAAAAAAAAATCCGTTCTCGTATCCGTGAACTGCAGACGTGAACTCGTCAACAAGCAAAAATACACCGTGAACTAGATCATGTTTATGCGTAAACATGATTGTTGAAAACAGGACTGGTTCGGGCACCGATCTTTCAGCCGGGCAAAAGCAAACACTTATTTGCCGCATGCTATAAAGCTGTTAAAATTTTATTAGGCATTTTTATATAAATAAAGCATACAAAACACTTACAACTTCGGTGATTTTTCCACATTGGAATAGATCCAACTTTATGCGCCCGTTCTGTCTCTTGTTTTTACTAATTCTGTTATGTGACTTGGTTGACAGAACGGGGCATGACAGAAAAACACGAAGTACAAACAATACACATAAACACAAATAACTCCGACACTGCACAGGGGTTCGCAACCGTATTCTCACGTAACAATGATGGTAGTTCATGGTGTATTTTTGACAGTTCACGTTTTCCAGAACTCTTTTTTGAGCGTGTGATAATACTTCATAGGCGGCATTTTGTCTAGTTATCGCTCGGTAGTTCTCACATTCCTGCTTGGAACCCTTTTTGTAGATAGGGCATGTATGCCCTTGCTTCCACTTTTCCGGTAGCTGTTATGTCTCTTAGATTCTAGCAGCCGATACCGACAAGCAACCAACTTCTAATGTAAAATACTTTCATTTTTCCAAAGAAATTTCACAACTCCAACCATTTTCCAACTACCTAAAATCAAACAAATTATAGCCAATCAACTGGTGACGACTTCCACAAAGTTCGATCCTATAAATTGAAATTGACGTCGACATTGGATCTATTTCAAACAATTTGTATGCACACTTCGTACCAGGTCAATAAATGAGAAGTTACCTAGAAATGCAAACAATTAAAAATACAAGGTACATTGAATTGAGTTTGCGCCATCGATATTTGAAAAATAAAAAGAGGAGAAAACCAAATGGCACGGAAATTCAATTATTCGGATAAGGTGCCACTGTTCGGGGGTGATTTAGTTCGACGTCAACTCCCGGTCGATTTGATATTCTTCGGATTTGTGTTTTTCCTTTCTGACGCGAATGAAAAATATATGTCATTTCGTCGTCGGTTGAGGAGAATGACTGAGATAGGAGAAGTGAATTTGCAAAATCCAAGCGACGTTGTTTCAGTATTGATTATTCGCCGGATCTCGATTAATGGAAAATTTGCCCTCCGGGTAATCTGTGACGTGCTGCCAGTTAGGGAGTAAAAAAAACTTTTCGTTTGTATCTATTCCATTGCTACTGTCGGTCCGTGTTTTACGATTTAGATTTGATTAGAGGCGCAAGGATAGTAATAAAAAGAGATAAAAGTGGTTCAACATATACTCACGGGGATAAAATGTCCCAGTTATTTTTTTCATGAAAAAAATAATATTTCCAGTAAGGTACCGTGGGGTAAGTGGATACAGACAATTCAATAGTCAACTTCATTGTTATGTACAGCTAACCTGAATAATGTAATTCATACTTTTTTCTGTGGATAGCCAATGAGGGACTAATATACTTCAAATCGTTATTTGTTTCGATTTTTCTGATTGCTATGAATTGAGTATGGGGGACTTGAAAATTTGCGCCAAATGATCTACTTGCCCCACTATGGTGGAAATAAGTGGATCATCAATAAAAAAAATCTATTCTCAAAACAAATTTGATGTAATTATGTGTAGTAAGAACTATTTTACCCTAATTCTTGTTGTTGGTATATTTTGACAGTTTAGAAATACGATAAATGATTATTTTATGAAAAATTTTTATAATTTGGCTCACACTAATTGGTACAAAAAAAAAATTGTAACATGAATATTTTGGAGAAAATTTGTCTATTTTATACTCATAAGTTATACAGAAGCATTGTAGGATTATTCCTAATGATGTTTTGAAAAGATACTGGTGGTTTAAAAATATAAATTACATTTATATTTGTTTTACAAACTCAAATCTTTTTATTCTATCTGTGTACCGTTTTGTCTCAAATTCCGAACAGACTCATATTCCGAACACTCGCTTTTTGTATGACGATTCGGTTGAAATGTTTCGCTGAAATATGTCATCAAATTACCAGGAAATGGCAGTCAATTGCAATTCAATTTAAACATATTCCAATCTATTTTGAACCTTGGGAGTAGTGATGATTCTTTAGTTAGAGGTCAGTAGAACTAGCTCAGATAAATTTATTCGCTGAATTATTCATTTGCATACGATTTATTCGTGCTGTTCGGAATTTGAATCAAGGTGTTCGGAATATGAGACAGAATGAACGCAGTGTTCGGCATTTAAGTCAAAATGTTGTTCCATACTGTTACGTAAAACAATACCAAACAAATTTAAATTAACATTTTTTCGGCACACCCAACAGCTAACAGTCAGACTTTGCGAAGAAATTTTCATAAATATCATCTAATATATGCCCACGCGATGCATTTGAAATCACTAATTGCCTTAAGTGTTCGGAATATGAGTCAAAACGGTATATATTTGTATCGTCTGTCTAGAACAATCGATACGATCAAATAACGTACGATAATATGCTTTCAATTGAGGAATTCGTATATTTTGCTCTTTTGCAACTCAGCTTAGATAAACCAAGAAAAGTTTTTGGTTGAATTGACAATATTCATTTTTTTTTTAAATTTAAGTGGATTAATTAGAATTCTCTCTGGTAAATTTGATAAGTTTAAGCTAAGCATGAAAAAAGTTGAAGGAAAACAACTTTTTAAGATATTAAAACTTATTCAAATTCGCGTAAGCAGTCTGCCAAAATATGATAACAATACTTGATCCACTTACCCCATCCCATCGAAAAGTCCAATAAATCTGTATTTATTTATGAAAATCACATATTTTTCATTACGATTCATTTAATTTGAATTGAATTGTCCACCACGTATTGAAAAAATATCAACATTCGATTTCATGTAAAGATACAATTTAATTTTGGTTGATTGATTTTTGCGATTAACAAATTTGCTTGTGTTAGTATACGTATATAGTACCAGTTTTGCAGTAGTATCAGTATGTATGTAAGAATATAACCTAAAACAAAGCAATAGTGTAAAAACATTCCGAATATTCAAGTTTTTATGCTTAACATAGACAACTGATAACCACTTACCCCACTGATACACTTCCCCCACTGTACCTTATCAATACGATAACAATACTGTTGAAAATGAAAAAAATAATCAATTGCCGATTATTATTTAAAGTGGCCATTATATGGTTTTGAATGATAATCGGATACGTCGACTTTCAATTTTTTATCATTCACTCAAATTATGAACATTTTGAAACATCAGGGCACTTCTACAACATAATGCTAATCTAACAGTGCATTCTACCCCAATATATTGAATCGTCTTATTCTAATATTTTGGAGTATGGGACATACATAAGGCATTTTTAATAGTTGCTGTTTTTGAATGCTTCATTCAAAAATTATTTACAACAAACCGATTGTTTTGTTTTTTTTTCGGAAAATATTGTATTGGGCAGAAGGAAATATTGTAAACTACTGTGATTTGTAACAAGTTTATATTAAACACTTTGTAATTTTTCTGTAAAATGCGATTAAACTTAAGTTGACATTTTAAACCATCTTCCTCTACTACAGTGAAATGTCGTGTGGAAAACTTCAATTCGCATAATAAGACTCGTCAAAAAATGACTGAATTTCGCTTAAAGGACAAAACCCTGCTCTTGATCCGTTTCCCGTATTCCGATCATATCTAGTGTATTTCCAAAGTTTCCATAAATGACTTTCCGTCCCTCGAGGGAGTGCACTCTGCAGCGCTTGTTTTAAACTTTCACGCTCGGTTCGGTGTTCTGCAGGCGATGGCGCTGTCATGGACGGACATGCTATTGCTTGCTACACTGCATAGTGGATCAATTTTGTTCTACTAGGCGGCCAAATTCATGTTATACAATATTCGATTGAAAATAGTACCATAAATAGCCGAACTAATTATGTTCTGATCATCAAGAACGTTGTGGAGGTTATTATTACTCATTAATTTCTTTTCATTTATTTAGTTTACATCTAAACAGATAACACTAAATCAACAATTTCACGCCACAATGCTCGATTCGTGGCCACATCTCTCCATTACTCGGTTCTGCCCCACACTCGCCAAATCTATACGCACTTGATCCGCCCACCTAGGTCGCTGCGCTCCACGCCTTCTTGTACCAACCGGATCCGAAGCGAACACCATCTTTGCAGGGTTGCTGTCCGGCATTCTTGCAACATGCCCTGCCCATCGTATCCTTCCAGCTTTAGTCACCTTCTGGATACTGGGTTCGCCGTAGAATTGGGCGAGCTCGTGATTCATCCTTCGCCGTCACACACCGCTGTCGCTCTCGGCCCCACCAGTTAGGTCTGCCACTTTTTCAAATGTTCGGCCGACAATGTCTATATCATCCGCGAAGCAACGCTAGTCTTTACTGAATCGCTCTTTGCTTCTTTTTTTTTCCTCCTTTCCCACATGCCACCGCCACGAAATGCTCCGCGACCGCCATCCACCAACCACCCAACGCCAACTGCCAACCACCCACCGCCCACCACCCAACGTCAACCGCTCACCACAAACCGCCAACCAACAATCGTCACCACTTGCCGCCCTTTGCTTTCCTGCATTCAACGTCGATTTCGAGTTACGTATCGCCTATCATCATCGTCATTCTACCAAGCATTTAAAACACGTGTCATAATTGTCAGAAAACTACTAAAACACTTCCTTCAAAGAGCTCATTGCTCACTGGAATGTGTTCCAAATGAGCTGTATATACTTGAATTGTCTTAATAAATGAAAAGACGAGGAGGTTTTGTGCCTGTTGGAGGAAGCAGCTTTAAAAAGTTCACCTCCAATGGGTTTTTCCCTGCTCCACCTTAAAAAAAAAAAGCAAATAAATTGACTGGATTCTCGTAAAAATCATACTCCGGCTGTTACGGCCGGCTCTCCGCATAACACCTTCTAGCGCAATATTGAACAACAGGCACGAAAGTTCATCACCTTGTCGTAGTCCCCGCGGGATCCAAACGAACTGGAGTGTTCGCCTGAAACCTTCACACAAATTTTTCACACCTCCCATCGTCGCTCTTATCAGTCTCGTAAGCTTCTCCGGGAAAGCTGTTCTCGTCCATAATTTTGCATAGCTCTACTACGGTCGATACTATCGTATGCCGCCTTGAAATCTTATGAAAAGGTGATGCGTTGGGACCTGGTATTCACGACATTTTTGGAGGATTTTCCGTACAGTGAAGATCTGATCCGTTGTCGATCGGCCGTCAACGAAACCGGCTTGATAATTCCCACGAGCCCGTTTACTACAAGGTGACAGACGACAGAAGATGATCTGGGATAATACTTTGTAGGCCGCATATTGAATGGGTGATTGCTCGAAGGTTCTCACAATCTAAACTTGTCGCCTTTCTTGTAGTTGGGGCATATTACCCCTTTCTTCCACTTCTTCGGTAGCTATTCTGTTTCCCAGATTGTGCCTATCAGGCCGGTGCAGACAAAGGGCCAGCCTCTCTGAGCCCATCTTTATGAAATCAGCTCCGATACCATCCTTACCCAGCAGCTTTATTGTTCTTGAGCTGGTGAATGGCATCCTAAACATTCCCTCAAAGTGGGGGCTGGTTGGTTTCCATTGCCAAAAGTACTGACGAAGGCATTTCCTCCGTTGTCTCAACCTTCATTGCCTGTGCTCTTAAGCGCCATTCAGAAATCACATCCTTATCCCTGAACATCTAGGTTCACGGCACGAAGCCGTTGCGGGATGCATTGAGCTTCTGATAGAAACTTGTGTGTGTTTTTTAGACCAGCCACAGCTGTTCCATCTCCTCCAGGCGGCGTTTTTTCTCCCGAAAGAGGCGGTTCCAGAATCTGCCTACATTCCTCGTCGAGTCAATTGTTTCGTCAACTCCGTCCCACGTACCCGACGTTGCTCTCAGCTGCATTGTTGATGGCTGATTATCACTGTTCTCCAGCAGTCCTCAAGAGGGGGCTCCATCCAGCTCACCCTCTTCCGGTAATGCAGCCTCGAGGAGCTGCGCGTACGCAGTTGCGACATCCGGTTGCTTAGCCGCTATAGGTCATACCGGGGCTGCCGTCGTACGGTACGGTACCACGTTGTTAACGACGGAGAGTTATGGCGTAGTTTTAACCATCACCAGATAGTGGTCAGAGTCGATATTTAGCGCCACGATAGGTTCTGACGTCGATAATGTCGAGAAGTGCCGTCCATCAATCAGAACGTGGTCGATTGTGATAATGTCTGCTGTGGGTGATCTCCAGGTGTATCGGTATGGAAGGCTGTGCTGGGAAATAGGTTCTACGAATGGCCATATTCTTGGAGGCGGCGAAATCAATTAGTCGTAGGTCTTTTCGTTCGCAGCCGGTGGGCGCTGGCCAACCTGAGCGTTTTGATCTCCTATGATGACTTAACGTCGTGGACTTGGGTAGCTTCGTCGTACTCGTGTTCGAGTCTACGCGTAAAATGCGTCTTTATCATCATATGTGCTTCCGGTGAGGGCTGTGCACGTTTATCATGCTGGAGTTGAAGAACCGGCCTTTGAGCCCTAAACTTGCACATTCTCTCATTGACCAGCCACCACCCGATCACGCGCCTATGCATATCACCCATCACTATAAAAGCTGTTCCCACCTCGGGTGTGTTGCCGCAGCTCTGGTAGATAGTATGGTTACCTCTAAACGTTCGCACCATTGATCCCTTCCAGCACACTTCCTGCAACGCTACGATGCGCGGTCCTTCAGCACGTCGGCGCGAATGCGTGTGCTCCCAATGAAGTTGAGAGATTTACCTTTCCACGTTATAATGAAATCCACGTACTCGGCTGGGATTTGAACCCAGGACTCTTATATGCTAGACGAGCGCTTTATGGATTGGGAGTTATTGGGTCGCCAAGTGGCTCGGTAGCTTAGATGGTAAAGCGTTCGTCTAGCATACAAGAGTTCTGGGTTCGAATCACGACCGAGCACGTGGATTTGTTTTTCATAATTTCACTCATAATTTATCCATCTTTACCAGGCGTAAAGAATTAATTAATTTAATAACCATGTGGATTGGATTACCGAACATCTCAATATATGTGTCAATATATGCAACATTTGTCTACTAATTTTTGAACATACCATATAAAATTTGTCACTTCTTTTGTATGACTAAATACGATCATTTTTCCTGTTCATCAAAAAGGATTTTTTTAGTAACAAAAGTACTACAAACTTTATTGATTCTTATTAGTTACTAATTGAAAACTGATTTTGTCAGTAAATTGAGCAAATAAATCAGCATAACAAGTTAACTGAAATTGCACTTACAACATATATAAGACTTTTAACAATGGATATATAACATTTTTGAATTTACATGAAATTAACTCTCAAACCAAACATATTTCTACGAAAATCA
>NW_018735015.1:0-31844 GCF_002204515.2 Aedes aegypti | reverse complement strand
TTTTACAAAATTCTTTTGTGGCGAACGATACGATGTCTGGCAAAGGATCGAAGACTGGACCCGGGAAGGGTAACGCCCTCGCAGCTACGCTCACTGGTCGTGGCCCCCGGTAGAAGGGACAGGTGAAACACATCCTGCAGCGACTCCGGCGAGAGAAATCGGCGACTTAGCCGCAGCTGCTCCCACGAACAATCCCACTGTCGTTGTATGTACAACGAGTACAGCAGCCGTCGCAACCAGCGAAGCAGTGGACGTGACGTGTTTGGGAGCCGGCGCATTGCGCACTGTGGATGACGTCATCTCATACCCATCGTCCGACCCAAAAAGGCCAGGAAACCCTCTCCCTACCATGTCATCCTCCCACCAGGTAAATGCTGATATTGCCAAACTATTAGGAGCGAAGCAAAAGCCATCTTCTTCAATATTCGAATCAAAAAAGAGCTCAGCCCTGTCAAATATACGCGAAACGGTTGCTGTTAGACGTAATCCGGATCGTCGCGCGCGTCCACATCGGTACAATAGTTGTGAGTTGTGTGCAATTAGTGATAACAGTAGAATGGTGCAGTGTGATGGTTGCGGGAGATGGTTCCATTTCTCGTGCGTGGAAGTTACAGAAGGTATTGCTGACATCAGCTGGATATGCCCATTCTGCCCGGTTATAGAGATCGAAAACCAACAACGAATTCCTGCTACAGATGCCCAAGTAGCAACGCCCGCTAATAATCCACCCCTAAGGACAAAAGCGATACGAAATCCTCCAGCAAGAAGAGTAGTAAGAAAAGCCAACAGCGAAAATTAGAGCTGAGACTACAGAAGCTCGAGGAACAGAAGAAGCTGGAACAAAAGTTCCTAGATGAGAAGTTCAGAATCTTGGAAGAGTTGGACAGTGATTGTGAGACGAATTTGGATGAGGAAGACCTAGAGAAAATGTCCGATATTTCTCAATGGGTCCGAGACACGGAACGCGGTAGAGCAGCTGAAGACTCCGGAGTTATGGAAGAGGATCTACCGGAAGAATCCAGGATTCCCTCTGGACTAGCCCAACAATTTGCAGCAATCAGCCTACGACAAACAAATCAGCAGCAGCGTTTGCAAGTAGGAAGACGCAATACGTTACCGGATTTCGTTCCCGCACAGCGCTCTACGCCGCAGGGACAGCCAACATCGTCTTTCATAAACCCTACATCGGCACGATTCTCGACATTTCCGACATCAACGCAAAGACACCCACAGCCACCTATGACGTTCCGTCCATCCCAATCTGAACCAGTTCATGCTGAGGAAACAATCTGTATCCTTAATCGGAGCCAAATAGCCGCGCGTCAAGCGGTATCCAAGGATCTGCCTGAGTTCGATGGGAACCCCGAGGACTGGCCACTGTTTTTTGCAATGTACTCCTCATCCACGCAGATGTGCGGCTTTTCCAACGAGGAAAACATGCTACGGCTACGTAAGTGCCTTAAAGGAAGGGCACTGGAGGCCGTTAAATGCCGGCTACTGCATCCTTCAAACGTGGGCGGAGTGCTCTCGACGCTGAAAATGCTCTACGGTAGGCCAGAGGCGATCGTTCAAGCAGCTATACGGAAAGTTCGCTTACTACCATCCCCTGAGATCGACCGCCTGGAAAGCTTGGTCAACTTCGCCCTAACCGTCGAGAATCTGGTGGCAACAATAGAAGCCTGTGGAATAGAGGACTTCATGTACAACAGTTCGCTTAAGTTCGAGTTGGTGGAACGACTTCCTCCAACGCTAAGACTGGACTGGGCAAAGTATACTAGAGGTAATCCTGCTCCCAATCTCATGGATTTCAGCTCATGGCTCTATTATATGGCGGAAGATGCTAGTTCCGTCATGCAAACGTCCACCAACGTTCCAAGAGGCCGAGGTATTAAGAAGGACGCTTTCATCAACGTACACTCTGAAACTAGCAATGATCGATCCGAATCTCCCGAAGCACATGCATGCGAAGTACACACCAAATTACAAGAAACTTCAAAGGAGTGTATTGTGTGCAAAGGTGCATGTACGTCAATTGCGAAGTGCAAGCGGTTCATGGAATTGAGCTACGAGTCGAAATGGGCTGTTATTCGTGAAGCTAAGCTATGCCGCAAGTGCCTTCGTAAGCACAACGGTACGTGTCGCCAACAAACGAAATGCGGAATCAACGGTTGTACTTATCTGCACCATCCTGCCCTCCATAGTGAGAAAAGCGAAGCCTCTAGAGGTTTCTCCTCTGTGGAAGTCACTACCAACACCAGTTGCTACGTTCATCAAGGACAGACGAATGATGTGCTGTTCCGCATCGTCCCTGTAGTACTCTATGGTCCGTCGAAGACGATCGAGACTCATGCGTTCATCGACGACGGGTCTGAACTTACACTCATAGAGCACTCGCTAGCGCGTGAGCTGGGACTGCAAGGATCTTCAAAAGCACTCTGCCTAAAATGGACAGGTGATACCATGAGATTGGAAAACGAATCTCAAAGCGTGGAGCTGGCAATTTCCTCCACGAGAAACAGATCCCAAACATATAAAATGGCGGATGTCCGTACAATAGAGGAGCTGAAGCTACAACCACAAACTTTGATAGCTTCCGAAGTGCAGAGCCGATATGCTCATCTCACTGGAATCCCCTTCGATTCCTACACCGAAGTCAGTCCACGTATCTTGATTGGTCTAGACAACGCTCTGCTGGGACATGCACTGAAAAGTCGGGAAGGAAAACCGTCTGAACCGATAGCTGTCAAAACACGTCTCGGATGGCTAGTGTATGGAAACTGCTCGCCTAGTAATCAACTAGAGAGTCACGTGAACTACCATGCCGTACACATATGCGAGTGCAACGTAACAACAGATGAAAGTCTCCATGCAGCAATGAAAAACTATTTCACGCTTGATAGCATGGGTATCTGCAAACCTGAAAGGCTACCTATTTCCACCGAGGACCAACGAGCTATGGAAATGCTAGAAGAAGTAACACTTCCCAAAAATGGCCAGTACGAATCCGGTCTTCTATGGAAATATGATAATGTGCGACTTCCTGACAGTAAGAAGATGGCTCTCAAGAGATGGGAGTGTTTGGAGCGGCGGATGAAAAACGATGAAATACTAGCAGAGAATCTTCGTGCTAAAATGACCGAATACGTCCGAAATGGATACGTTCGAAAGCTAAGCGCAGAGGAGCTAGCAATCCGTCAAACACGTGAGTGGTACCTACCTGTGTTCCCTGTACACAATCCCACAAACCCGGGAAACTAAGACTTGTTTGGGATGCAGCAGCAACCGCTCAGGGAATCTCCTTAAATTCAATGTTATTGAAAGGGCCCGATCAGCTGACATCCTTACTGGCAGTTTTGATACAATTCCGAGAGTTCCGTATTGCAGTGTGTGGAGACATAAGAGAAATGTTCCACCAGGTTCTAATGAGGAAAGAAGACCAGCACTGTCAGCGGTTCTACTGGAAAGAGAACACAAGTGAAGGGATGCCAGACGTATACGTCATGAAGGTGATGACCTTCGGCGCCTGCTGCTCGCCTGCGACCGCTCAGTACGTAAAAAACCTTAACGCAAAACGATTTGAACACCAGTCTCCAGTAGCTGTCGACGCTATTGTGAAAAAGCATTACGTCGACGACATGCTTGTCAGTGTCGAAACAGAGGAAGATGCCATAAAACTGGCGAGGGACGTGAAGCGTATCCACGCAGCGGAGGATTTGAAATGCGTAACTGGCTCTCCAACTCACCAACCGTCGCAGCATCCCTGCAGGAAGTGAAAACCGCCGAGAAGAACTTCGGAGAAGAAACCTTACCGAAAAAGTCTTAGGACTCTGGTGGAATACGACCACAGACTGCTTCACATTCAAGGTGTCACCACGATACGACGAGGGCTTGATGTCAGGACGCCGTCGGCCCACCAAGCGCGAGGTACTTCGCACTCTCATGATGATTTTCGATCCACTTGGTTTTATTTCGCATTTTCTAATGTACTTGAAAGTACTCCTGCAAGAAATCTGGAGATCGTCGGTTGATTGGGACACACCTATTGAAGAGCCACAGTTTCAGAAATGGCTAACATGGTTAAGAATTCTACCGGAGGTGACCAACGTTCAAATTCCAAGATGCTACAGAGTATCATTCATCCTTGACAACACCTGCAAAGTCCAAATGCACACGTTTGTAGACGCAAGCGAAAACGGCTTCGCAGCTATTGTATACCTTAGACTCGAGAGAACAGACGTAACCGAAACTTCATTTGTCTGCGCGAAAACAAGAGTAGCTCCATTGAAGTTCCTATCCATTCCCCGCTCAGAATTGCAAGCCAGCATACTTGGATTGCGTTTAGCGAACAGTATTGCTCAGGCACTATCCATTCGGATTATGAAGCGATATTTCTGGACTGATTCCAAAGATGTCCTGTGCTGGTTGAACTCAGATCACCGGCGATATAACCAGTTCGTAGCATTCAGGGTGAGCGAAATCTTGGAATCCTCTGATGTTAAAGAGTGGCGTTGGGTCCCAACAAGACAAAACGTTGCCGACGAAGGGACCAAATGGACACGCTATCCCGATCTGAACATGTCTAGCCGTTGGTTTCAAGGACCTGAATTTCTTCGAAAATCTGAATCTGAGTGGCCCACAACTTCAAGATACGGAGTGACGGATACTGAGTTGCGAGCACATCTACTCACACATATTCCCGTGGTCGACCCTATCATAACTCCGCAGAACTTCTCAAAGTGGACTACAATGTTGCGAAGCACTGCATATGTATTCCGGTTTATCTGCAATTCGAAACAAATGGTCAAGTCAAAACAACGAACTGCGGGACCCCTAACGCAACAGGAGCTAATAAGAGCCGAAAACTTCCTCCACCGGCTTGCGCAAACTAAAGAGTACGCTGACGAAATCGCTATACTTCTCCGCAATCGGTCGAATGAAACAGAGAAGACAATTCCCAAGAGCAGCTCTATCGCCTATTTTTGTCCCTTTCTCGATGGATCCGACGTTCTGAGGGTCCGTGGACGGACCGGCGCTTGTGAACTGATCGGCTATGACGCAGTGAACCCTATCATCCTTCCTCGCGATAACCATGTCACACATCTGATAGTACTCCACTATCACCGGAAGTACCATCACCAAAATCATAATACCGTCCTCAATGAGATTCGGCAACGGTACAGAATCCCTCGTCTCAAGTCCGTCTACCACAAAGTCCGAAGGCTATGCCAGAAATGTACTAACGAAAGCGCAGCACCCCAATCACCAATGATGAGCGACTTGCCGGTAGCACGCTTGGCTGCCTACTCTCGTCCATTTACGCATATGGGGGTGGATTACTTTGGGCCGATAATAGTCTCCGCCAACCGGAAAAGGGAGAAACGCTGGGTGCTAATAGCTACCTGTCTGACCACCCGCGCCATACACCTGCAAATTGCACACACTCTTAGTACCGATTCCTGCATTACAGCCCTACGCAACGTCATTGGCAGAAGAGGTACACCGGCAGTCATCTACAGTGATCGAGGCACTAACTTTCGAGGATCTTGCAAGGAGCTGAAGACTGCCATGGAGAGCTTAGATCATGAACGATTGATGACCGAATTCACTACACCAGAAACCAGCTGGAGCTTTAATCCACCGGCCTCCCGCATATGGGCGGAGCGTGGGAGCGTCTAATCCGCTCAGTCAAACAGAACCTATCGAAGTTGCTCCCAGACCGATCGCTATCATATGAAGTCCTCGAGAACCTTCTGGTGGAGGTGGAGAATGTGATAAACTCTCGACCACTAACCAGTATCCCACTGGAGGACGATGAATCCCCAGTACTCACCCCAAACCACTTCCTGCTGGGATCATCCAATGGTTTAAAGCCGCTGGTGCCATTTGATGATAGCCCTACGTCACTGCGCAACTCATGGCAACTTTCTCAGGTTCTGGCAAACCAGTTCTGGAGACAATGGCTTCGAGATTATCTACCATCAATCACTCGCCGATCCAAATGGTTTAATCCTGTAAAGCCCATTGAAACAGGTGATGTGAGGTGATATCGTGGTAATTACGGACCCGAATCATCCACGCAATTGTTGGCCGAAAGGGCGTGTGATAGCTACAAAACCAGGGACAGACGGCCAAGTAAGATCTGCCACCGTACTGACCGCTAGTGGAATATACGAACGTCCAGCTCTGAAGCTCGCCGTGCTAGACGTGGGCGTTTGCAAGAATACGACTCAGGATGACCATCGGCGTATTTCGGGGGGGGAGTATTGATCCCGCCACGTCGAACGACCCGATAAACCCCCAAGGCCCCACTACCACTACGGACGATGACAGCTCTGGCGCAACTTAACCACATCCATGAGAGGATCGTCGATCGTACAACCACAGATAACAGACGTTTATGCTAGAACAAAAATCTTCTGGAAACATGTGTAAAGATTCAAATTAAAACACGTTGAAAACACTAGCGCCGCCACACAACGTATTGCTGCAATCAGTGGTGAATATCAGTATCTTGAAATGTTTCATATTCACCACAGACATCACCATGAGAACTTAACGATAGCAGCGCCACCACGATGTTGCTACTTGTATTGCCACTTAATATCACCATTAATTGTCTTACACAGTTTTATAATCGGACATAAACATCTGTTATCTGTGGTACAACTGACCTATGAAGGTTAAAAAAGGAATACTCGAAAGCTAAAGTGTAAACACATCAGCGCTCTAAGATCAAATTTCTTGAATTAGTTTATTTTCCTCAAAATAACTCCACATTTGAACTATTTATTTAAAGCAATAACTTTGCCAAGTGGGTAGGTAACCCGGTTCCCCAAATTTAGTATCAAAGATAATTCTAAAGATTATAATTCTAAATAACGCTACTTTACAGCTAAACTTATATACTCGATACCATTAATAAGTCAATGATATTAGTCTCCTAGAGAATCTATTTAGAGTTCATTGAGGTGAGAATATCTTACCACACTTAAACACGCACAGATATGTCATTCTAAAATCTAACTGTATTTAAGGCTCTGGAGATAATACGTCAGATATAAATCGAATTCATTCCATTTTGCGGTAACGAATCACCAAAAGTGAGTATTGCTAACATAAGATGTAATTGCGTAAACTTATATTTCCTCATCTCAGGAATTTTGTAATTTTCTCATCACTGAATTGCCGGAATAAAATTTACAAAATCTTCTGATTCGTGTATCGCCCAACATGTATAATATGTGATCTTGCCCTAAAAACCATTGGTACCGTAAAATGGGGCGAATAGAAACACTTTCCGACATGTTGGAATGTGTACAACTTAAACCGTTAAAACTTCACCTCATGCAAAACCACACACTGTATTTGATTACGCCTGTGTTTTTGTTTATCAAAGTGATGGGCGCATCTGAAATCGAAATCAAAACACGGCGAGAGTAAACGGCGACACTGCAAACAAAAAATAAACAAGGCGTACATGGTGGGCTTAATTGAAACCAGAATGTAAACACGGCGCAAAAGTAATAGGCGACACTGAAAAAAATATCGATTACAGGCTCATAACATTGGGCGATACTGGCATTCTTGAGTGCGTTTAAGGCGAAACTTTATAATATTTTTTTTATCGCGAAATAGCTAGGGAAATTGTAGGGAGAGTGTGTGTATTGATGAGGATTTTGAAACTAGGTTTATGAAATGTGTATTAAAATGAAAAGGTTAAAGTTTGAGTATATTTTCTCCAATTGGGATTAAAAATTGCAATGAAAATTTCATTGGTTATTTTCTCATTGTTATTGATTTGTCAGATAGGCCCTAATCGCGAATCCCTCTCGAGTTCAATTTTCGATCATTTTTGAAATCAGCAAAAATGGCGGATGTTTCAAGCTATCAAAAATGATTGAGATTTCAATATTTTCTTCTCAATTTTGTAATGAGAAATTTAGCAAAATTTTTAATTTGAAAATAGTCTAGCGGTACTCTGTTGCTATTAAACTAATGGGAAAAAAGTATTTCAGTAGGTTTTTAAAGGTTATCATTACATGACATTCACATTTTTAACTGAAGGTCGCTTTGTTTCTATTCGCCCACTTTTTCTATTCGCCCCGTTTTACGGTAACCACTCGGCTACTGACTTTATTTATTTATTGACTGGTTCGCTGGATATGACACACCGCGCGGCTGTTGTAAAGCTTCCAAAAACACGCATTTGCCCAAAATTAAACGCGGCGAATGGTCCAGGAAAAGAACAACCGCGTTTGATGAAACGCCGCTGTTTTCTTCCATAAGAATGAGGTAAAAAGGAAGCAAAACCGCAGTTGTTCCTTTCCTCTGGGGAACGCCGCGTTTCCTTTTGAGCAAATGCGCCTCAATGAAAGACCGCATGTACTTTTGCGCAAATACGCTATATCTAAACATCGATAAAAAGTTTTGCTATTCACCGAAAGATGTCGTTTCCCTTCTTCAAACTCACCACCTCAACTCGCGACAACCCACGCCAACCTTTTCCGATTTTGACAGCTTATTTCGCCTCAGTGGTGAATTTCCCGCATCCAAACTCGCCCATCATTCGTTTTTCACTGTCTTCGTCGTCGTCTTTCTGGTACGCGTACGAGGAAAAATTCCTGCGAGCTGAGAGCTGAACTTGTTCAGTGCGCGAGAAGAGGTCACAAAGTTTTTTCTCGTCCACCGTCAGCAGCACTTGTGTGTCGTCGCTCATCCCGAGTCGGAGTGTCTCCGAGGGTTTTCTTTTCGGTGTCACGCGGCAAGTTTAGGCAGCAGACAGATCCATCCAGAGGAAGGAACCGCGGATCGGAACATCAAAGCAGGCAGCAGTTTGTGAAGAGCAGCAGCGCAGAAAAAGAGACGATAGGAAAAAAATGTCCGTCAATCGTACCATTTCGGCCATCAGGCCGCCAAGGAAACATGTCCTGGCCAGTGTCCAGAGATTTCATCTCGCAGCCCACGACTGAGTAAGTACCCGTTTCGATTCGTTGCGATTCTGTAAAACTTCGGTTTTCTGCGGGAAGTTTTCCCTTCCCTATAAAAGATTGAACAAATTTGCGTAGCTCAGAAGTGTCCATGTGATAACCTTCGCGGAAGATCTTCGATTTCGAATCGAAACCCGAAACGGCTGCTTTGAGTTTTTGGTAATATTGTAAAATTCATATGAGGAAATAAGCCTTCCGTAAATCCGTAGGATGACGGGAAAAAGGAAATAAAAATTATCGATTAGTAAGGCAATTAGATGATCCAGAGTTGCTCTTTGGAAGGTAGAAAAGGCTTTTACTTCAAAACTAAAATAGTATTAGCTAAGCATTACGGGTTCTATCCAGTCAACACATTGGAATTTTAATCGTTAATAAAAGTAGATCTTGCATTAAAATTATCGATTATCCTAAAATTTTCGTTATTTTCCTTAGAAAATCGTGAGGAAAATTCTGTTTTGATGTCACATGACTGTCAAAACACCTGACTCTCGCTCGTTTGAGAGCCGCTGTCTCTCGCCCTCACTAACACCACCATGTCCATAAGTTCCCATCAAAGCTGTGTGCGTTTGGCGCCGCTGTGTTGCCTCCCGCTCTGGCGATCGATTGTTTTCATGCTCGAATCGTTCCCCTCTCCTCTGCCGTCGTTGCGTTTTACACACGATACGTATGATGATGCACGAGTGTATTGGTAGTAGAAGTTGATTTGCAATCGCTTCTGATATGAATGGGTGAGTGATAATGAATGGATTTTTCTCCGCTCTGAAGCCGTCAGCTGAATATTTTGCATTGCGAGTTTGATGAATGAAGTTGGAATTATAGTTTCATTGAAAGTTTTTTAGGCAAACAACCAAATTGTAAGCGTTTCTTCCCGTAATGAATTAGTTAATGACATTTTGAAAGACGAAAGCTAATTCAGATTTGCATTTTTGATAAAATCCAATTTTTGAAACTAGTAGGTATGAATTTTCAGATAAGATAGGCTTTTATCAGTTTTGTTTGACCAGCGGAGTGGAGACGATAGACAAGACATCACATGCTATGTCAGTTATGTAAAGTATTCGTGGCTGGAGCAAGCCTCTTTATGGAGACTTGGTCTCTATTTTAATGCAAATTTTTAGAAAGTATTTTTAACTGAAGGTCTCGTAAAGTCTCGAACCTATATGGTCTCTTTTTTAACTGATTTTGATTGCAAAGAATCCTGATGCAAAATTCTAGAGGTTCAAGAGAAACTTTCACAGACTGTTACGGCGGTTATTCCATAGTTCTTCAGGAATTTCTCCTCAGATTCATCAAGGAATTGCTTCGTGAATTCTTCTTCTCTGGAGACTTCTCTTGAAAAACAATCGGTTTCAGAAATTTTTCTGATGTTTTGAGGATTTTTGCAGGAAATCCTCGAACGATCCACAACAACAACAAACTCGAACAAACCCACAACCCCTAAGTAACAAGTGAGGAATTTGGTGGAAAAATAAGTGAGGAACTATCTGACGAAAATCTTGGAATAATCTCTGGGAAAATTTTCAGAAAACGAAAAGGAAGTCTTCTGAATGAAATAAAAATCTAGGAAAATAAAAACGTCTGTCGGCGAGATGGACCACCCATGGTCTTAGCCTGAAATCAGCAAATAAAAAAAATAAAAACGTCCGATTCTTCATTTTGACAGTTACGATGGATAGGCGTTCTTGTTTTTCGTAATTTGCTAACCTATCAGAAGGAACCATTCTTACGAGAAGCTCTAGCGAGGTCCTTTCGTAACTAAATGTGGTTATGAGTAATGATAGCTATCTTTATACCGTTTTTTTTTCATAAAATTGCAGCTTGAGCAATATGATTACTTGGGACGCTACTACTTCCAGTAAATGCCCCAAGTTTTTCGTCAAATAGTTCCCCACTTATTCTTCCCACAATGTCTTCAGTTGTTACTCTAGAAGATCTTTCCCACTACTTTCCAACGTAATCAACTAGGGTTAATTCAGAGTTTTTGGTGAAATGTGTTAAGGGATTTTTTTTATTGAAACCCAGCATGAATTCCTACGTTCATTTTACTTTTTTTTTCTAGGCATTTTAATTTGGATTTCTTCAGGAAATCGTCGACTATTACTCCTAGGGATTGTTTGCAAATTTCCTCCACTAATTATTCAAGGAAATCCGAAAAACTTTTTCCATCCTGGGTTTTATCATGAAGTCCGTTCAGATTTTTTTCTACGCTTTATTCCAAACATGGATTCATCGAAATTTCGTTTAAGGTTCCACATCAGGTATAAATATTACACAATTTATTCAGGCATTCCGTGTGATGTTTTTCAAAAAATCCTGCATTATCCAAAGATTCGAATCATCTTGTTAAACTTCCTCAAGAGTCCTGGAGTTCTTTCAGAGATCCCTGTAGGAGTTCTTCAATGATTACTTTTATAATTTGCACAAAATTCATCAGTCATTACTTTAGAATTTTCTGTAGAAAAGCCTTCCGTTTTTTTGATTCGTCTATATTCACTCGAGACTCGATTATCCGTGATTCGATTATCCGGAATTTTAGACTCGATTATCCGGAATTTGTTTGTTGATGTTCTTGTTTTTCAATTTTTATGCATAAATCTGAGGAAATTTGGTATTGCAATATACAGTTAACTCTCCCTTACTCGATATTCCGTATCTCAATATCGAGTTAGAGAACCATAGTAAAAGTTGGTTTTCATGGCTAACTCGATGGTCCCTTAGATCGCAGTTGCACTGGTTTCGTGTTCTGTAACTCGATACCTCCCTAACTCGATGGTCCCTTCAATATCGAGTAAGGGAGAGATGACTGTATTTTGAAAAATCTGAACAAATTTTCGCAATAAAAGTCATAAACATGTATTAGTATACCAGAATGGATTGTATCAGAATGAAATTCATATGATTTCATTTTATATACTATTTATTAGAAATAATTTTAGGCTGTTTAAGGCATTAAACATGAATACCAATGATTTTATTATGGCAGATCGAAAAATGCTTCTTAGCTGTCACGATTTAATGTGTTGTTGTACTATAGTACAAAGATAACAACCAGCTAATGAAAGTAAATTAATTCCAACTAGTTGTGGGCCTCGTGGCCGAGCGGTTAGTGTCGTATCCTAATAAACAGTCCATGGTAGATACAAGCTTGCAATTCATTTTGTCTACTTCATCAGTTGGTCCAAAGGCATATAACTGTAGTCCTGTTTCATAAGTATTTTTTAAACAAATGAGGGGTTACATACGGTATTGTTTATTATAGATTCTTCGGTTATGTCAGGATAAGGACACGGTCAGTCGACGAATTATCCAGTCTAAAGATTTTTGCCATTTTTCTTATAAAACTCACGCAATTCAGAAACTAGCGTCACTTGGGCGGTGCCATTTTGCATGAGGATGAGGATTCATTGTTAATTATTGCTGAAGATTGATTTGAACTAGCATAACCGTAACCATTATCCCAGTGCCGCGAGAAATGGGTAGGGCAGATAGGAAATGCTCTACGCACACATACCAGGGTGGGACAGTCAAAGGATTGTCCTACCCATGATTTCATATTACTTTTAACAAAACTTAATGAAATTTTTGTTGACCTATTGGGGCACATTGTGATAGTGAAATTCTTGAATGAATGACTGAATTATTCAAACACATTTTAAAAACATCTTTTGAAGAAAATAAAACATTACGATAGATTCCAAACATTTTACAAAGAATTAATCTTCTGCTCTATGATAAATTATAAATATAGTGCCAACATGTCGCACTATCCAATCTAGACAGGAAAAAGCGTTTTTTTTTGGAATCACAGCACGATAAAAAAACAGTGAGAAGGCCAGAACCAGATCGGTATCTATTGAAAGATGTCAAAAGCGGATGTACCTACGATGCATAATGGTCAGAATTGTTCATCCAAATGTAAAGTCAAACTTATTAGTCCTCCAATCGTCTTTTGTAGCATAGCTACCGTGAACGTACCATATTTGACCGCGGGTCCAAATTTGACGCATTTTCTAATTAATTTTATTATAAATTACTTCTAGTTCATACTAGCATTCGAAAATTTATTCCTTAATCTTCATTTACATGTTATTGAAAGATCTCAACCAAAAAAAGTTTATTTTTGATTAATAATAGACAAAAAATAAAAATTATTTGAAAAATGCATCCGACAAGTGCGTCATTTTTTTCATTTCCTTAGCGAATGTGCTAAATATTGTTAATCAATTTTCATGAAAATATTGTGCTGTTTTACAGCAATATCATCAACAACAGTTAGTAATATTCTTTTATTCATAAATTGACGTCGACATTTTTCTATTTTCAAGGTTTAAGACATATTTTGTATGAAAATCTTGTGCGTGAAGTTAGGCACACAATGTTCCTAATTATTTGCTATTTTGTTCAGCCATGTTTTGTTGACTCGAAATAGGAAAGGAATATTTTTGGAGCTTGCATTAAAACTCCGTCTGCAGAACAACCCATTGCTTTATGTAATCACATGTAATGGGTCATCCATAGATTACGTCACGTTTTTAGGAAGAGGAGGAGGTTTAGGGAAACGCAACGATTCATACAAAATATTCGCACGTTTCATAAAATAAATGTGCCTAAGGTTGAGAGGATTTGAAAATTGTACAATTTATCGCGGTTTATGGATGTCCCCTAATGTTTTAGGGAACTTTCAATAAATGCGTCAGGAGGTGAGGTGTAGGTTCAATGGTTTGTTTCGTACAATTTATACAATAGGGGGTGTCCATGAGATACGTGTCACAAAAACATACCATTTCCTACAACAACCCCGCCCATCCGCACACGTCACACTTTTTATATGGATTAAAAAAACTTGTATGATTCGTTACATCTTGCAGAACACCTCCTTTCCCCCTAATAACATGACGTACTTAATGTATGACCCCATATATGGTTCTCGATCTATTTCGAGGCCCATACTGCCGTTGGTTCTACGCATATTTGTCCCGCGGTCCATAAGGGTTACATAGAACATGGGACATGTAGACGTAGTTCACGTGTTATAAGTAACGAAGATTCTCAAACGGCCATTTTGGAACCGGTTGTTTTCGTTTTAGTTTTCGACCAATTTGTACTTATTTTAGCAACTACCTTCCCCGTTCCAGCGCAACGTACTTTTCAAACTTTTCCCTTGTTTTGATATCACGACGAAAAATACATTAAACTAAACAATAATGCTTGACTATGGATTGAACTCAATCGTCGGTTTTATTTTCTACACTTTAACTAAACGCATAGCATAAATTCTACTGGAGACGTCATTCAAAACATTTTCCAAAGGTTCTAACTTTTATGTCCACTCTAAAGCGCTTTTTTCAATTTAATTGAACTATTGAATACTGAAACTCTTGTATATTTTAACTTTAGCAATTATTTTTTAGTGCGTCAAATAAGGAACATCGTGCGTCAAATTAGGCACATTGAAGAATTGATGCGTCAATTAAGGAACCTAATGTGCTCCACAAAAAGTCAATCAAACATGAAGAAAAAAACGTTTGATATTATTTTACTGATTTTTCCTTAATTCTCAAATAGTTGAGCTAGCATAGGTTCAAATTTCAACAAAATCGGACAAATTTTGACGATTTGACAAATGTTTGAATTTAGAATTTTCTTAACCGCGTCAAATATGGTACGTCCACGGTATTAGTGAAATAAAAACATAAAGAAGTGAACAAATCCAATAGAAATCGTTCATTAGATCATCCTATTTACACTATTCATTACCCTTTTAACCTTCAATTCTCATTTGCCTCTCTTCCACAGCCTACAAGACCGTGTCCGGTGTGAACGGTCCGCTGGTTATCTTGGACGAGGTCAAGTTCCCCAAGTTTGCGGAAATTGTACAGCTCCGGCTGAACGATGGCACCGTCCGCTCCGGTCAGGTGCTGGAAGTCAGCGGTTCCAAGGCCGTCGTCCAGGTGTTCGAGGGTACCTCGGGTATCGACGCCAAGAACACGGTGTGCGAGTTCACCGGCGACATTCTGCGTACCCCCGTGTCCGAGGACATGTTGGGTCGTGTGTTCAACGGCTCCGGCAAGCCCATCGACAAGGGCCCGCCAATTCTGGCCGAGGACTTCTTGGATATTCAGGTAAGATGGTGGGGTGGCATCCAGTGATAACGTGATTCTTATGGTTTCGTTTTACAACTCTAGGGTCAACCCATTAACCCATGGTCCCGTATCTATCCCGAAGAAAATGATCCAAACCGGTATCTCGGCTATCGATGTGATGAACTCCATTGCTCGTGGTCAGAAGATTCCGATTTTCTCGGCTGCCGGTTTGCCTCACAATGAAATCGCTGCCCAGATTTGTCGTCAGGCCGGTCTGGTCAAGCACACCGGCAAGTCGGTGTTGGACGAGCACGAGGACAACTTTGCCATCGTGTTCGCCGCTATGGGTGTCAACATGGAAACTGCCCGTTTCTTCAAGCAGGATTTCGAAGAGAACGGTTCTATGGAGAACGTGTGTCTGTTCTTGAACTTGGCCAACGATCCGACCATCGAACGTATCATCACTCCGCGTTCTGGCGCTGACGGCGGCTGAGTTCTTGGCCTACCAGTGCGAGAAGCACGTGTTGGTCATCTTGACCGATATGTCCTCGTATGCTGAAGCCTTGCGTGAGGTGTCGGCTGCCCGTGAAGAAGTGCCTGGACGTCGTGGTTTCCCAGGTTACATGTACACCGATTTGGCCACCATCTACGAACGTGCCGGACGTGTCGAAGGTCGTAACGGATCGATTACCCAGATCCCCATTTTGACTATGCCTAACGACGATATTACCCATCCAATTCCCGATTTGACTGGTTATATTACCGAAGGACAGATCTACGTCGATCGTCAGCTGCACAACAGACAGATCTATCCACCAGTGAACGTGTTGCCATCGCTGTCTCGTCTGATGAAGTCTGCCATCGGTGAGGGCATGACCCGTAAGGATCACTCCGATGTGTCCAACCAGTTGTACGCTTGTTACGCCATCGGTAAGGACGTACAGGCCATGAAGGCTGTCGTCGGTGAGGAAGCCCTCACTCCGGACGATCTGCTGTAACCTGGAGTTCTTGACCAAGTTCGAGAAGAACTTCATCTCGCAGGGTAACTACGAGAACCGCACGGTTTTCGAATCGCTGGACATTGGCTGGCAGCTGCTGCGTATCTTCCCCAAGGAAATGCTCAAGCGTATCCCGGCCTCCATTTTGGCCGAATTCTACCCACGAGACTCGCGCCACTAAGCGGTGTGTTTCTTTTGGGCCACGCTTGAATTATGTTTTTTCGTTTGTTATTTTCCTTATATCATTTGCATGTTGCTGTCCCTTCTAGCAGGGGGCATTTTCTCAAGTTTATCCCAAATTTTCAAAATTGTTTATAAATCTTTCGTTAGATTTTGGTTGATTTGCCATACACCCATGAGCCGGAAAAAGTATTGTTATATAATGTAATGAAGAAATTCTTCCTCCCCTTTGTAACAATCATTTTTTTACAGTTTTCATTGCGTCCATCTACAACTTATTACCAATCACAAGCGATAGATTCAACTTATCAATGTCGTAGGGAAACGAGAAGACATTCAAGGGATAATGTTTGTCTTTTTATCAATATTCGAATCTAAATGTGTGTGTGTCGATACAGCAAATGTCATTTCGAGTAACGAACATCCTGTTGAATCGCTGTGCAAATTAAGCATTCCTAATACGAAAAATCGATAATCTACTTACAATGTTTCAAAAAATCAATTCTATCAAACACCTCGAGAAAAACGACCCAGAATTAAAAGGTAGCCGAAATTGTTATTTCTGAGAATAGGTTTTCCCATTTACGTTTTGCTTTCCTTCGGGCAATTTTCCGCCGAGCCAAACCGAAAAAGTGCCTACGAAAATCTCCGAATCGATCCTCCAATCGCGCCGGAACCGAATCGACTTTCAATCGACAGTTTAAGATCCAACAAGGAACAATACAACAACAACATACAAAATCCATCCAAGAAGAAAATGTGTGCAAACTTTACCACCAGAGATAAAAACGCAACAAAAGAAGAGAAGATTGAAACGGCATCGACGACCGGTTGAAATTGATTCCAGAGAAAATTATCAGCATCCAATTTTCTTAGTCCACGTTCCGAAGTCGCACGCGGACTCGCCCCAACATCTTCCTCTAAAAGCCAAAGGGTCCGTGGGGGTTGGTTGGACTCCATTCGATGAGCTTTCGGGCGCTTCAAGCGCTGCACGGATATTCTGGAAGATTGCACCGATCGTGGAAAAGCGAACCTTAATTTTTATGGTACTCTGCTTATTAGGTAAAATAATCAACAGTTTATATTTTCGAAAATTTTAAAAATAACTATGTAAAATCAGCATAAGTAGTCAAATATGTAATCGAGGAAGAGGTACTTCTAGATGTACTAGCAGGGATAACATTATACTGCGTATTTCCCCTCCAGATTCCCCTATTTGATTCGTTCGTGCTATAAATTTAATTTTGTTGATACATTTCTATCGTGCTAGGTGTTTAAGCTATATACAATTAGTCGTTAAGTTATGAGCGTTTCCTTTTTGCATGATCTTAAAATCGAAGAACTGCTTCTCGACAGCTGGAGTGCTGTGCTCCATTGACTAAATTTTCGAACGGATTCATCTTAGGCGTTGCTTTCTAAGTATTTGGAAAGGTGGAATCGATCCTTTCCGGGTTGAGCACCAACAGCTCGCTCCATCAGTTTAACTTTGAACAATCCCCTTTGATTATCACCACGTTAGCCGACCATCTGCTAAAATAACAGTTCGATGTGAACTGAAATTCGGAAAGGAAGGAGACTTCAACCCAATTTGACCTCGGAATGCATTCGTCAGGAATGGATTCAAACGGAAATGAACGTTGAATGCGGACTGTCTCCTCTGGAAGGAAGCACTTCTGTACAATAATTAGTTTGTAAGCTGCTAAGGTCTAGAAAACAAAATGAACCACATAAAATAATCGGGATAGAAGAAAATAACCGTTACGCGACGTCACAAAACTATTTTAGCTGAGAGTTTTACTTTAACCAGGTCTTCGACCACTTCGAACAATTGAAACCGTAACTAAAATCCCACTACATAATTCGCCAACGCGAGTGGAAAACTAGAATCAGACACTGGGCAATCGATTGGAGGCCGATCTAGACTATGCATCATCTACACACTCTGTGCAAAATTTAGAAGCGAAATGGTGGAGAAAATATATTACGATACATATATTATTAGCTGTTGAAGAAAAAGTAAAATTATTCACGTGTATACAACACTAAAAATGATGAAAGAGAAAGAAACAAAAAAAACTAATAAAAGCGGACAAAAACTTAGCGGATTTTGAAGATGGATAAGCGTAGAACAGTATCACTTTCCCCATTCGATATGAATATCGTTTTCTTTGAACAGTTAGTGAAAGTATGATCTATGTTCAATTTCAATTTAGAATACTGTAGCATAGTTTGGTCACCATTTTCATCAACCCATGAAAATCGTATAGAATCAGTTCAAAACAATTTCTGTTGTTCGCACTTCGAAAATTAGGTTGGACAAGATTACCTCTACCATCTTATGAAGCACGATGCATGCTCATTAATATTCAAACATTGAAGAAACGTCGCGAATTTGCAATGGTCTCGTTCGTAAACGATATAGTTTCGCGTCGTATTGACTCGATGACACTTTTATCAAAATTAAATCGTTATGCTCCTTCAAGACAACTGCGAAGTCGTAGTATTTTTTATACAAACCATCACCGCACAAATTATGCCAAATTTGAGCCTTTAAATCAAATAATGTCTGTTTACAATAAACATTGCAAAACCATTGACTTTACTATGACGAAATCGGAACTAAAACAAAAATTTATGTCATATCAAAATTTGAACTAGATTAAGAAAATAACGTTTTCAAACTATATAATATAAGTGTAAATTGTAACAATATGGTCTACTTCTGATTGATGACATGAAATAAATAAATAAATAAACTATGAACGAACAAGATCTGGACGCTGTAATAGTACTCTGCAGAAGCACTAAAATTTCTTATAATAGCTCAACATATTTTCAACGGACTTGTATTTCAGCATGTGTCTAGGGGAAAGTGGGGCAGTTTGGCCACCTTAAGAAAAAGTCGATAAAAGTGCTGAAAATATTATGGAAACTTTTTGCGTGATTTCCTCACGCAGAGAAAACATTTTTAATATCAAAAATATTCTTTATCATTACAACCATTTTTCTGTATTATTTGCCGGCTTATAATAGCCTTTCATTGTTTTAATAATTACTAGTTGTTCAGTTTAAAAATAATAATTGTTGAATTTGACAGCTGGGACCAATGCTTTAACTGTTTTTATTTGAAATAAAAAAGGGTTTTATTGATCCCAGACCTACTCCACCTCACCATACCAACCCCATCCTCTCCCATTATCCCCCGCCTTTCGCTCTTATTTTGAAATAAAGAAAACGGTTACAACTTTGAATACCGTGATGCTACCATATTTCGCGCACGCTTCCTAATTTCGCTCACGGCCATTTTATTCATATTTGTCGATACCTATTGGACTACATAAATGCCATGTTATGCAACCTTGGCTGAAGTAGAATTATTCAAAATACTAACCAACTAAAATTTATTTCGCAAAATATGTTTAAAATCTCAATGAGCGAAGTTAGGAGCGCGCGCGAAATATGGGTACTTTACGGTACCTTATTTGTATATTTGTATTTATCATACATAAAACATTTTACGTACTTGGCTTGGCTGTTATTTCTTATGATGGCTTATCCCTTCCATGAGTTGTTTATAGGTGGCCGTGCATGAATCCGCAGCGTTTCAATCGTGTTCCTACAATCACGAAAATAGGCTGATGAGAATCTAAATTCTACTAAAGAATAGCCAAAACTTACCAATAAAGCTTCATTTTGGTTTCGATTATTCTGAAACTTGAGTTTTATTGAACAATTCAATGATTTTCTCCACAGTTTTTTTTTACACTTCGAGTTCTTCAGTAGAGATGTACCGAATAATCGGGCCGAATATCTCGATTTTTTTAATTTTGCCGGATATTCGTTCTGCCGAATAATAAAATCCGTTATTGGGCCGAATATTGACCGAAAAATAACAAAATAAACTCAACTGTAAGAAAAATATTATGGGTGCCGGTGCCATTAGTGTACTACCTAAGCTATAAAAAATCATAACATAATAACGAAAAGCCTTAACAGAGATCTTTTGGCGTCAACCTCTATGGTAAAAATATAAAAATATAATAATTTTTGAGCATAAAATCACTTGAGCCACTATTGGTACACGTGTTCCAGTAGTTGCGCTACTGCTCCAGTAGTAGACGTTCCGGAATGATACAAGCAATTTTATACAAAATAGTTGATTTTTACATAGATTTAACATTTTTCCCTCGGAACAGCAACTTATATCTTTCGAATGAAGCATAAAGATCATCTCTGGTACTTTCCTTCATTTTTATACATTCATTTTAAAAACTGCTTCCACCCGTTGATCCACTACTGGAACACGACGGCAACTACTGGTGCAAAGGAGCAAATTTTTTGCGTTAACTTACACGCAGAGAAAACAATTTTAATATCAAATATATTCTGTATCATTACAACAATATATCTGTATTATTTGCTGGCTTATAATTGACTTTTATTGTTTCAATAACAACTCCTAATTTATTTCAAAAATAAAAATTGTTGAAATTGACAGCTGCGTTAAACGGGATACAACAAAATATTTTTTTGTTTCAACTATTTTTTCTTTTGAAACAACAAATTTTTGCATTGAAATAAAACCTTCCATTTTTTAAATTAAATTACACTGTTTTTTTGAAATAAAAACACTGTTTTGTTGGTCCCAGTCCCTTTATTATTATTTTTTTTTTAGGAATTAAACAATAAACAACGAAAACGAAATGTCTACTTTTCATTTATTTTGTGAAAGTAGAAGTATTGGAACATGCACCAAAATCCATTTAACTGGAGAATGTTCTTTATCCGCTTCGCGACAAAGTGACGGGATGAAATAACCGGCTCGTGTAAGAGTTGACTGCAATACTGGAGAATGCATTAGTGGAATTAAAATTTTAAAAAAGATGGTTAATACTCACCAGAAATAAATTTGATTCTGGTTTTCCTTAATCCAAAACTGATACAAAAATCTATGACCTGAACTTCTCGCACGAACATTTTAACAACGCCATGTACTTCAATTTAATATAATGTATCGGAAACATTCGCTTTTTCACCGGTTCTACTAAGCAACAAAATGGCGAGACAGTTTTTTTGCATAATTATTAGAATCAATAAAGATGTAAATTGAAACAAATAAACTTTCATTTGACGTAAAGTTTTTCTTTTGTTGTTTCAAAAATAAATCTAGTTAAAAATGTACTCAGTAAATCCAACAATACTGTTGCTTTATTCTGATAAAAATGATTGCTGTTTCAACGCATTTTTTGTATTACAACAAATTCAACAAGTTTATTGAGAACAACAAAGTTATTTATTGTTTTGAATAGCTGGTATTTCTCTGCGTGTTAATTATTTATATGACTTTTTGATAGAATTAAAAGCTGAAATTCGGCAACTCGACTAAATTAGAGGCGATCTATCCATGAAAAATAACGCATGTCGTTTTTATTGGAAAAATGTACGTTTTATTCCACAGTCAAATCTACTGGTACATTACAACCATTGGTACCGGCACCCTATGTAAGGAAAATTAAAAAAATCAATAATTTAGGGGTCTATTTTATAAGTCGAGTCGATCAAAATGACTCGACTGGAGTCACTGTCGACCGAAAAATTTGCTCGACTCAGCTCTGTCACTCGAGTTTCTTGACAGTTATCACTCTATGTGACTGGATTACTATGGACCAATGCACGAGTTCACGAATTTGACGTTTGAGCGGTGCCAAATTACCTAGTCGCATAAATAACACCGCACCGCTCAAACGTCAAATAGTGAACTCGTGCATTGGTCCATAGAGCTTAGTGACATTTGAACACACGTAGACTAGCATACGCTCGTCATACACAGTTTGTTTTTGTTTACCTCAAAGAAATTTGCACACGCTTTCCAGACTCATCAAAATGCATATGGAAATATTACCCAATTTGAAAAATTTATACACGGATTCTGGGTGTTTTTCGAGACTGAGTGCATATTGTTTTCCTCTAAGGTTCACAACTACATCTACACTAGGTCACCCATACCATCGGGCGTGAAAACCACTATGGAAGTCGACGGGTGACATCTGAAATATGCATGCTTACTTTGATCGACAATGAATAGGGGAACTGTGGGTAAAATGAACAGGGGGGGTAAAATGAACAGGTTTGTGTTTTACGGTAATTATGCTATAAATCTATGCAAAACCTAGTACCATCCTTAATCCTCAGACTAAGAAACTATTTCGACAACTATAGCGCGATCGAGAACTGTCAAAAGCTGGAAAAGTAAACAAAAACAAAGTACGCCTCCCCGTTTTCTCATATTTTCACTCGCGGAATTCAAGGTTTTTATGACTAAAATTATGGATAATCTATTGAAACCGCGCAGCACATCATATCTTTAAGGTATTTATGATAAGTAGACGGAAATTTAAAGTACTTTTATCTTCTAATTTCTTAGAATAAATGATTTGAATAAGTTGATTCTTTTGGGGTAAAATGAACCACTCGAGATGGGGGTAATATGAACACCATGGCAGGGCGATTACTACCGGATTTTATTTCAGATGCCGAGAGTTTTCCGGAGAAAATACAAAGGCAGATATGGACCACCATCCAAATGGTCGCAGCTAAACGTTCCATCGATTCCGGAATATCTGTGAGATATGGATTGATCATGTACCAGATGCCGAGAAACATGCCGCAACCCGTAAATTTGAATGGTGTTCATTTTTACCCCCCCTGCATGTTCATTTTACCCCCAGTATATGTTCATATTACCCCCATTGTATGTTTATTTTACCCTCAAGTATATGTTCATATTACCCCCCGTTAAATGTTCATTTTACCCACATGTTTAGAACATTGACTCTGTGGAAAGAAATTTTCAAAATTATAATAATGTTAATAAAATTATACTTTGATCACAATATTTGAACTTGTTACATTGCATAAACATCCTTCTTCAATTCTAAGCTATTTAAAAAGTATCTGACAGCTTCATAAGCAAGAAAACATGAAAATTGCTTAGGGTGTTCATTTTACCCCCATTTCCCTATAGACAAGTCACATGAATCTGCTCGATTTACAAAATAGGCCCCTTATTCAAATGATGACCGAATTTTTCTTTTTATGGACACCTTGAATAGACTTTGATGTCAAATATTGAAAAGTGAGAATTTTCTCTGTTCTATGGCGTTACCATTTTCTGCAAATCAAATTGTATCTCGTCTTGCAGGAGCTGTAACGTACCGCTTGGCTAGTTAGAAGCGTTTGAAAATTTGTTTTCAAGGTATAGATGCATCGAAGCTAAACCCGGCATTTTCAAGAGCACAAATCTAGTTTGTGCTGAAAATTTAACTTTCTGGTCAATCGCTGGTGTTGACCAATTATTCCAATATTCAGCGCGAACGGCTGTCAGATTCTCTAGTTTTATGGTCTTCGATGCAGGTATGGCTTCGATGCATCTTTACCTTAAAGTCCGTCAATTATCAGGACTTTCTATACGTTCTATATTCTTTGCAAAACCTACTGATCACATTCTTCTATTATTATGAGAGTCAGGGGTCTGTCGTCTATTTGCCTCAATTTTTATGAAACACTTCCAAAAGTCGGATGAATATCTTCAGTTTACAGCGCGAAATAAAATGGCGGGTCACACTTTGCCTTACGCACTCATTTTAATTAACAATAAAAGTGACTGAAACAAATAAATCTATAATTTGAAATAAAGCTTTTATTTTGTTGTTTCAAACAAATCAAATTGAAAATGCTATCAGTAAATCTAACAATACCTTTGTTTTGTTTTGATAAAAGTCATTGCTGTTTCAGCACAATTTGTTGATTTACAACAAATTTAAAAAAGTTGATTGATTGCAACAAGAATAATTTATTGTTTTGAGCCGTTGTTAATTTTCTGCGTTAATTCCAAATTTTGAACTAATCTTTCAAAACCTAAATAGGGTTTGCTAGTATGAGTGTACTTCAGGATCTGAAAACAGAATTTTGTTTACATTCGATTACCTCGAAAATGTTTCACTATGTAATTGTAAAAGTGGGTTTGCATGCAGGTATCGATCGCAGAGCAGTCAAGCAGAACTTCGTGCATCTGATGATTGTATTTACCAAAACGAAGAACATGGTTGCAGATAGGGATAACGGTAGGATAACCTACGGATTACGTAACCAGCTTAGGTCCCATAAGCTGCAAACGGAAACAAAATTCGCTCTATATCTTGTGCCTCTAGCTTTAGCATAAAATTGAATTCGGTTGTCATAATTTACTTCTGCCCTTGTTACTATGCGTTTAACATTTTGTCGAAAATAGTGCGCTGCATTGAACTTCAGATCAATACTACAGCGAACACTTTAGACTAATTTAGCCTAAATTACTAGAAATGCTAGGAAAGAAAAACACAAATCTCATGAACATTTGAAATTTCGGATTATTGAACTCACAGGCGAATTCAAGTTTTTTTTTCTGTTAGCACTTTATTTTGTTTGCCATTCACTAGTTGGGTATAGTACTTCCATATTGGGGATAATAAGGACTACACGTTCAGCTTACAACCTAAGAAGGGTTTTTGTTTCACAGCGGTGTTTAATAAGGGTTTATATTTGTGTGTGTAAGTGCTAAGTTAAGGAGTAGTGCATAGAATACATTTATTGATACATATTTTATGCCAATCATTATTGTAGTAGTTCTTGTGTCTTGAGTTTCTTTTGTGACAGCTATACATTTTAGTGGCAACTGTTAGTTACGGAGGGTAGAAGATACAGCCCAATGTTGCTAAGTTTTGCCCCAGTCAACCTATTTTGTTAAACCTTGCAACTTGACAAAACTAATCAATTACTGCTGGTTGTATGCTACGTGTAAGCCATTGAAATTGAAAGTCTTCGCTATGTGTTTGCCGGTTCTCCTTGTACATAATATCTTATAACGTTTGTAATTATATAAAACCAATTTTGTTTATATTATCAGTGCTATCGGTGCTTTATGTTAGTATTTCTCTAATCAGCTCACAATGTTCAAGCAATTTCTGGAATGATACCAAAGGTTTTCTAGCGATTAACTTTTTGCTGTTAAATATTCATATATTATCTATACATCATAAACGAAAAGTTATAACCGATAACGAATTAAACTTAGTATCACCGCAAACGTAAATCTACGTAAAATGCACTCTTCTATAATACTTCGCTGCCTACACATCGTCGAAGAATCCTCGGGGAGCTCCTCCGCCACTACTGCTACCTCTTCCTCCTCGACCATCGTCGTCTTCTCCAAAGTCGTTATATCCCTTGAAACCCACCGTAACATTCGTACTCACACCGAATCTTTCGTTGATTTCGTCCGACAGCGAACGTGAAAAATCCCCTCCTCGGCTTCCATTCGTACTGTAATCCAAATGATCACCATGCCGCACCAGATCGTCATTCGGTCCAACTGAATTGGCCACCGAGTCTAGGTTTCGTGATTTATACTTTGACAGAATATTGCCTACTCCTCCACCGTTACCATTGCCATTGTTTCCGTTACTTCCCCCGGCGGAATCCCTTCCGAGATTGCTCAAAATGTTATCACGGCGTCGCGCAATCGCATCTTCCGCTCTCTGGCGTTTGCGTTTCTCACGTACAATCAAATCCTTGCCTTCCTGCACCAACTCCGTAGCAATTGTTTCGTTCAGCATAAACTGTTGGAATCCCAGGGCATTCAGGGCTCGGCTTCCCAAAGAAAACCATGTGGCCAGACAAAAGGCCAACATTACCATTGGGAAGTAGATGTTGAACCCATCGGAGATGATTCCCAACACATCCATATGACCCATTATCTGAGTATAGTGCGTCTCCAGGATGCGTTGCTTGATGATGTGGGAGTCCATGTGAATCATACCGAGGAAGTTCAAACACATCGGCGGCGTCAATCGACAGAGTAACATTCCACTGAATATCAAACTGTACTCGTTCGTTTGATGATGAGCAGCCAGATAGTACAAGTTTAAGAACTTGATCCGGAAAACCGTTGAATAGGCGCAATAGCAAAGATAGCACAAGGTCATCATGGAGAAAATTTCAATGGTCACAAAATCGTAGTTTCGTTTCGCTATCTCCAAGACATTCGCAAAAATTGAAAGAACGGGTTCACGGTTGAAGAACGTCAGTTCGCTCCACACGACAACAAACGACAGGAAAGCGGTGATCACGGCGAGTGCTTTCAGGAAAGGAGCCTTAACGACACATTCCCAGTACCACTCCAGGGTAGGACTGTACGTAGCGCGTGCAAATCCTGCTCGATGTTTCGGGAATTCAGTTTTGAAACGATGGTCCAATGAAACGGCATTCTTGCGACATCCTCCAAATGAAGGACCTTGTTCACCTGTACATTCCAAAGGGCTTCCGTTCTCTGGAGCGTCTGCAGGGACTTGATCACCTGACGATGCAGCCTTACCAAGGCTTTTTCCGATGGAACAGCAACAGGAGATCCATCATCTCGGCTGATTCGACGAGCACGTTCCATCAACTCGGTCGGTACCTTTCGGATGATGGTTTCCAATGCTGGTCGGAGTTCGTGCCTTGAAGGAACAGCTCGGCTAGCCGACTGCAAACTTTCCAGCACGTCATCCACGTGCTCTTCAGCTTCTGCCTTTTCAGAACTTAACTTCGACAACTTGAAATAAGCGTATTGCAAGGTAAACCCTGGTTTTGAGTTATTCCATAGTCCTCGAGGGACCTCAACCAGTGCATAGCCAAGCAGCAGCACTAAAAGGAACAAACCCCATGTGTTTGAAGCTGACGACGCAATGGCTTTCAGTTTTTGCCAATCCAAAGAGATTCCAGGCTGCAGCGCCAAATAAATCAGCAAAATTCCGCAGATAAACAGGTACGAGCCGTAGTATATGGCATTGTCCACCAGAGCGGACTTGAGTTTGCCTTTGATGGTAAAATCCCCGGCCTTCAGGTAGGACTGCATCAGGGGCATTATCAACCAGGTGAGAAACTGCGAAGACCAGTAAATTATTCGCCATAGATTCGGAAAGACCTCCTCTTCGACCATTCCCCAGGGACGCTGGCACGAACTATTGGCGCTGCCGGGTGGTATATTTTTGGATGTTTCATTGTGCTCCAGAATGCAGTTACGATAAACGGTCTGAAAAGGGACGAAAACATTGAAGTGAGTGAAGTGCTATAAATAGGTAACAAAACCGTTTGGTATAGTTTAAAAGGTTATTAAAAAATACACATTTTACATGTTTTGCTTATGTGAGGTAGAGGAGAAACAAATTTTTAGCTTTAGGAAAATTTGAACAATTGTAGCAAATTGCATTGGTGTCTTAAAGTAATGTTTGTTACATTGGATAGAGAGATTGTCTAAAACTATGCACTGTGGGCTTCATCTGCGTCTTCAGGGGAAGGTTGTTCCAGAGCTAACTTTATGTACTAATACACTTCGTCTCAGTTGAGTTGAATGGGGTGGTATGACGAACGACCGGCTGCGTTGCATTTGGCCTTTCTGCAGGATGTATTGCGATAGTTCTTGAAGATATTCTTTCGAATCTAGCAGCAGATTCGGTAGATATAGTTGTCCGGAAGATCTCGACCAAACACACGATTCCTCACACCGGCAAGTAGTATCTCGGACTCGTAGTCTATGTACAAACGGATTGTTGTGTTGGAACATCGATACAGTCGGACCCTTAGGGGCTGCTTTCAATCCGAGATAATAGATCACATCTCCGTAGGGTGAAAAACGGTGCAACTACCGACTAAGCGGAGTTTCTGACGAATCGCTTACTGGGATGACAAATCTCCGGAACGTTCGCAGTTTACCATAGACTTTTGCGATGACGTCGTTCACCTGATGGCACCAAGTTAAGTTATTGTCCTTGTAAAGGCCGAGATTTTTGACACTATCAGTCGTACGATTACCTCGTTACAGAATACTATGTAGGACTGGTCAATGACTGTACCTTCACGATGGCCTGCGTCTTCTTGGGAATATGGAGACAAACTATTAATAGTTGCCCAGCGTTGGATTGCCGAAAGGTTGGTGTGGATTTTACCAATTTTATCATCCAGTTCGACGGGGTCAGTTCTGAAGCTTATCGCCGTACAGATGATACTCGCACTGAGAACATGTTATAGAATGTAGAGTGAAAAAAGGAGCTGCAAAATCCCTGCGGTGTGCCATCGGTTAGTTGGTGATCGACAGAGTGTCTCCAACTTTAACCACTTAACTCTGTTGCCAAGAAAAGATCCGAGGATATTTTAAATTGCAGGGAGTACTCTTATTGGTCGATAGTCCTTCGGTTCCGTTTGGTTTTAGCTGATTTGGGTATGAAGGTCACAATAGTTTTTTTTCATCTCGAGGGAAACAATTCTGCGTCTATTGTGGCGTTGACTAGATGAACTAATTGGGGAAATATGAACGAAGAAAGCAGTTTGATAACGAGATTGCCTATATTTTACAACAGATGGCATTCGCATTGCTGTGAATTTCCCCACATTTTTTGCAGTGGTGTGCTGAAAAGCGGAAAGTTGGGCTTGTTTGCTTTTCGCTTTAGGGTAGGTGTACCAATTATGGATGCAATATGTCAACAGTACAGATAAAAATCAAGTTTTAACCGCGTTCCTAAAACGTAAGCATGACTTGTTGGTGTTAATTACTAGTTTGAAGCCTTGCAAAGCAGTTAAATTAAACAGTTTTAGTACTAAATTGACTTTAAGCTTCTAAAAAATGGTTTTAAAAAAGCGTTGTCTTTGTACCAATTATGGCAATAGAGTTCCTAGCATTCGACATAAAAGTGTCCCAATTATGGACTATCGAATATTTTCACGAAATGAACTCAAACGTCATCCAGAGCGAATAATAATACAACGTTAATATGTAATGAAGTGATTGCTCATAAAATTTTCCAAAAGTTTTGTGTTAAATACATGTTAAATCAATTTATTGCAATGGGTTTCATGGGAGCAAATTAATTTTCGAAAAGGAGTCGAAATGTAGTGAAAACGTAATTTATGATGCAAAACAGCATTAATAAACTCAAATTACCTTTTCAGCGCCTAATTTGAAGGAAAAAAGAGGGAAAATTCAAAATCGAGTGTCACTGAAAACCCCCCTCTACCATGAAATTAGCATCTTCCGCTAGCAAACATTTTCGAACGTGTGATTGAAAAATCTTAGCAATTGAGTACAAAACATGAAGATAATGCCTTACCGAACCTTCCCGTCGTGGAAGTCACCAGTAAAACAGCTTTACTTCTTTATTTCACAGATCAAAAAATGTAAACAAACTGCCTCCAGAGTATCGCCATAATTGGGCTCTCATACACTCTTGTACCAGTTATCGACATAGTGGAAATAACACGATTTCCAGCTTAAAACAGTAGATATGATAGCTCACCAGCTAAATTTATTCATTTGTTCTCACAAGGCACCATACATTATTCGGTTGAAGCAGTTTTTCCGGATGAAAACATACAGTTCGTAAGTGGTGTCCTTTAGCAAACTGCTAAGAAGATGACATATGTGTGAGGCAATATTTTCAAATGTTCATTTTTCGAAGCTTATTGCACGAATGTTCTTATCAAGGTTTAGTTACCATCAAAAACAAATAGGTTTATCATTCCTATGAATATAAACCGTTATATTCTAGTGAAACAATAAGAAAAATCTCTTTTTGTTTCCACTATTGCCATAATTGGTGCTATAGCCATAATTGGTACTTCTACCCTATACATCTGTTGACTTGTATTCATAAAATTTGAAATGTGTAGCTTGATGCAGAATACCTATGATCAATGATAGTTAAAATATGTAATTTAAAAGGGTGTACTTCTTGCCCCGCAGTGTATTTAAAGCTACTGAAAAAGTTTTCTTTTGTTTAGTCATTTTATCCAATGATTTTTTTTATTATTTCATTGAACCGATTGCTGCGAAAGCCCAAGCCTAATAAGCTAATAATTTGCTTTTCGCCGCTTTATCAGCGCGTTTTTCTATCCTTACTATTGCGTGTTGATGCCTAGATTATAACTTTAATCGAGGATGGATTACCAACTGGTGAGCTTGTTTTGTGCTCGTACTGGCTCGTATCGTGACAATGTTACATTTATTTAATCGTTAACCTCTAACACCCAAATTTTTATTTTCCATCTAAATATCATTTTTAGTTATCTAAAATCGTTCTAAACACGTTTTGGGCAATGACTTATTTCTATTCCCAAATCTATGATTTTTGGTTTTTATTTTTGAACATCCCTATCCTTTTTCATTTTTTCTTGAAGCCTCTTCTAGTTACTGATTTTTGGCAATAATAAAAATTCAAGCTCTTACGGTATTTTTTGAAAAAAATAAATTTTAATATTTTTCTGGAAATATTTTTTGTTTTCCGTGTAATTAACGGAAAACAGGTTTGAAATTATGTGTATACCACCAAACTGTTCTTCTATGATAGTTTGATAGTAGAAACATATAAAAGGTACGATTTTTTATATTACACGTTAAATGAATCCCCACGCATTTGTAGGTTATATAAGAATACAATTTTTCAAACATTTTTTAATAATACAAAAAGTTTTCAAAAGTCATAAAAAACTTTTCTCATAAACACGGCATATGGGTCAAGGTTTAAAGCCAAAAATAAAATCATTTTGATTTCCGAGCCACGAAAAAATACACAAATTCCAAAGTGTAACCCGTCTAAAAGACGGGGTTGGGTATTACAGGGTTAAAGACCCTATAGATGGTTCGTCACTAGAAGTGTCGACATGAGCCCTGATTCTCGTTTTATAAAAAAATAAGATTGTCATGATTTAGGCTACATGGCTACATGAATTGCATCACTAACCAAGGTGAATTTTGACCATGTAGCTTTTGAACCCTTCCACTAACAAAACTCCTCCCTGTGGATAGTATTGATATGCAGAGGTGATCTCGCGTCTCCAATAGCAATGTTCAATTTTTACTAGATCTGATCGAAAGTTTTGTTTTTTTTTTGCTTACATCAAATTAATGAATAAATTACATATAATTAATTTAGTAGTGTATTGTCATCACTGCAAACAGTATTCGTGGATACCGTGGTTACTACCTGACTACGGTTGCTACCGATCAAAACACCGATCGTAGTAAGTGCTGCTAAAAGGGCAGAAAAATAGTTATTAAGTGAACGTCCAATAAACCAGAAGCAAAACTTAATTTGAATATTATTCGAGACGTCACAGTTTGGCGACGAGAAAATCAAATTCTAAGCCTCCAGAATTAAACGGCTGGAAAGTTTGTTCGTGACCTTTACGCCAGCGGTTTACTCCTATGGTGTACTGTGTTTTATTTTCTCGATTTTCATGCGCTTTTGAATAGCGCCCAAAACCGTTGATTTTAGCGATATAGTTTGTTCGGAGAAGTTTTCTTGGTATATTAAAGCGCAACTTTGACGAAAAAAGTTTATCTTTTGAAGTAACAAAGTTATTCATGATTTACTCTTTTTTCAAGGGGTAGTTTAGTTTAGTATGGTAGTTTAGGGCGCCATTTTGCGCCGAAGCCAGTTATAGAGGCCTAAACTACCCCTTGAAAAAAGAGTAATTCATGAATAACTTTGTAACTGCAAAAGATAGAGTTGATATGTTGAGCAGAA
>NW_018735014.1:0-33293 GCF_002204515.2 Aedes aegypti | reverse complement strand
GCAGTGACCATCGTCGCCACCTACGGGCCGGAGCATTCCACGACTCCCGAGAATTGCGCACTGGAAGCCAAATCATCAGTGTCATTCTAAAATCGATAGCCTCGAGACAGTTGGCGGTTCGAAATCCAACCGAACTCGCATTCAAGAAGCGCATTAGCCAGGACACGCACCACTCACAGCATCGGAGAAGCACCAATCCATTCGCCCTCATCGTCGTCGTCGTTGTCGTCGACCGCTCGCTACAGCAACCAACAGTAGTCTAGGCTGGCCCACCTTTACATCCATCGTTGGACATCGCCTGAGCTTGAGCCGAGCCAGAAAGATCAAGGTCAGATTAGATAAGCTAGATATAAGTAGGAACAGTCCGTAAGTGTACCCTCGGACCAAATGGGACTTAGTTTTAGCACGGCCGTGCGCAAGTAAAATTCCTATTGGAATCCAGATAGGAGAAAAAGGCAAAACCGAAAAATACAATTCTTGTCTGAACGTTTGCTAGTTTGCCCTAGATGAAGAAAGATTGTTAATGGGAATTGATTCGATTTTGATGTTTTTTGGGTTTGCTTAAAATTTAGCGTGTGGGGTCAGAGTTGTGGTGAGATTGATCGGGTTCGAATTTTGATCTTTTTCGGGTTTGATGGACTCGCCCTGAGTCCTCGCTGGGCATGGATATTGCTGCTTCACATGCAGACGATTGAATCGTCTGCTTGGCGCAAAAGTGAAGTCAGTTAAGTAGAGAGAAACCAGATTCGATTCCATTCAAAATTGAACCGTTACATTCTGGCGCCCAACGTGGGGCATTTTGAAAATTAGGGCGTGCGAACAAATGTAGGTTCTTTTTTAAATTCAAATTGTGTTTCAACGTTTAGGGCGTGCGAACAAATTATAGGTTTTCTAATTGAAATTGATCGGACTAATTTTGAAGTCACATGCAACTGAATTAGCTTATTCTAGGAACTCAACGGGTACTTACTATAGTTATTGAATTAGGATATATTTTGAATTCGTCGTATAGTGGGATTAAATATCGTTCTACAGGTGTCGGTTGATCGGTCGAACCTAAAAAAATAATTGGTATAAGTAAATTGGATTTGATTGGATATTTTTACTAGTGTAAGGCAATCGGAATTCTATTATTGAGTGAATTGAATTTATTGAATTGAATATTTGAATTAGATTAATATTATTGAATTATTATTACATAAACATGGCTTACGCTCCTAACCAAGTTGGTTTAGGGACATATATAAACCCACACGATCTGTTACCCGATGAAGTGTTATACGAATTGGAATTACGGAACATAAAATATGACCCATGCTCCTCTTGAAGAACAGAGAGTAAAGTTGAGAAGCTTACAGTTGGATGAGCTACGAAGTCCGAAAGTATTAAAGACCAATAAGACCATCGAAGATGAACTTTCGGTCATTCAGGTTAAGTTGGTGATGATACGACAGGACTTTGAAGCTCATGGGGGAAGGGAAAGGTTAATTTCGCGGTTACGTCACATTCGATTGAGAGTGATTCGTTTGAACGCAGTTAACGAGAGACAAGCCAATTGAAAGAGGAACTTCTCGACGAGATTGAATTCCTGTTCGATACATTTGGTCACCCTGAGGATAAAACACCAATGATGACGTCTACGTTGAACGAACGAGGAACCAAACAGCGAAGTACGGGAGCGATTCCCAGGAATTCCAGCACTTGAATTTCCGCTTCCAAACTCCGGAGAGGATGGAGCCGCATCTTTGGCGGTTTTAAGAGAAAATCCCACCGAAGTTGCAAGGGAAACTATTAGTGGATTGAGACGTCCCAGGGTTGGTTTTCTGTCCAATTCGGACAGGAGGGAAAATTTAGCTAGTAATCAATCAACGCATTCGAATGACTCGTTTAATCACCTTTTCCAAGGCACTCACACATTACCACCGACTTCGACTTTGCTCCCATCACTGATGCCGACATTACTGCCCACATCTGCAAACCTACCACCACCTCTAGTACCACCACCATCCTCAGGTCCACCATCGACAAATCCTCTCAGAACACCTCCACTCACAACTCCTCCACCACCATCATATCCTCCACCATCAACAGGAGCCCCTGAGGAGTGGAGTCCAGAGACTCCGACCATCGAAGAACATCATCGCCTTAGGGCCGAAGTCAGTAGAATTGTCGAGGATGTACTGTCATCTCAATTAGAGAATATGATGGTCCGGATTTCCCAGGGAATGCAAGAAATGCAACGAAGATCTGGAACCCAACATGTGGAAAACGTAACTAGAAGGGAGAATGCTTATCAGGACTTGTACCCTGAAACGAACCATAATTTTCAAATCGTGGATTTCATCATCCTAGAGGAGAACCACAACAGACGATACCCAGCTCCGGATTTAGACACAACCGCGTAGAAAATCAGACTTCAACGCCAATTCAATTGAGCGGTAGAGTAGAGCCGCGTCCACCGTCAGTAGCTGATGCTCCAAGGAATGAAGTACAAAGTTCTGCACGTCCAATGGAACAGATCAGCTATGACAGGAACAACTCAAACAAGATACCGATTAATAAATGGCCGATCAGATTTAGTGGGGAGCCGAAAGGAATGTCAGTAGAGGAATTTTTAAAGAGGGTTGATGTTTTTGGCACGAAACAACCAGGTTTCTGAAAGAGAACTTTGAGTAAAGCGAACTTTTTATTTCGCCCAGAATCTCCAGCGGAGATTTGGTATTATACGTTCAGTTATAAGTTTACTTCATGGCAGACGTTAAAATATCATCTTCGTTGCGATTTGAAGTACCAAACAAAGATAAGGTGATAGAAAGGAGATTAGGGACCGGAAACAAATGCATAATGAAACCTTCGTTTCCTACATGGGAGAGATTGAACGCCTTTCCCAGCAATTGTCGAAACCTATGTCTGAAAGTACGAAGAGGAGTATTTTGTTGGATAATATGCGGGACTGGTATCGACCCCATTTAGCGTTCATTGATACGGAAACGCTAGATATAGAAACTCTGTGTAATCTCTGTTATGAGTTAGACAAATCTGTCTACCGCTCGTATGCTCAACGCAGTCGACCCTATAACGTTCATTGCATTGAAGAACACGAATGTGGTGAAGAACCCGACGTGGATGACCCGGAGGTCAATGTTATTTCTAAAAATCGCCATCGAGGTCAGAAACTGACCGAAGATAGGAGGGAGACGAACGTTGAACAATGTAGTGTTCCCCAAAATACGATTCTTTGCTGGAATTGTCGCCAATTCGGACACTACTGGAGAGATTGTTCAAAGAATAAAAGATTGTTCTGTCATATCTGTGGACAACCGGAAGTTGTAGTGATGAATTGCCCTAGCAACCATCGACATCCTCAAAGCAATACAAAAAACGAGCAGACAGAAGGGAATTAGGGAGTAACCCTTCTCAAAACACAGAATTGACTCCCATAGAACAATGGTATGACAAATTTCCTCAGATCATGACAATCAATGTCAAGGAGAATCAATGTCCATACCTTAATGTTAGCATTTTAGGTACCGAAGTCAAGGGACTGCTAGATTCAGGAGCGGCGGCCAGTATTTTGAGTGATCAAAAGCTGTTGAATAAGCATAACTTCACTAAATCTCCATCAAACCTTCAAATTCGAACTGCTGATGGAACTCCACATGAATGCGTAAGTTTAGTTCATATACCTTACACATTCAAGGGGGTGACTAAAGTGATTCCAACCCTATTCGTCCCCAATTTAGCCAAGAAACTCATATTAGGGAATGATTTTTGGAAAACTTTCCGGATAACTCCTGCTATGGAAGAAAACGGACTTCTTACCCCGCTAGAAACCAATTCAGTGGGTACTGAGTCCATTGATCTAAACTTTGTGGATCGATATTTTGCTGAGGAGGGAGATGAAATAAATGTGGTGTTGAAAGAACTACAGAAGATCTCAAACCAATGAACACCCAGGAAGATATAAGTCTAGATCTACCTGCGGTTGAAGTCCCGGAAAATACTGATCTGGAAAATATTTCTACCGAACACGAGCTAACAGAAACTGAAAGGAAAGTACTGATCAAAATAGTATCGTTCTTAAAAGGGGATGGAAAACTCGGACGAACCTCAGTCTTACAACACAAAATTGAAATTTTGGAAGGGGAAAAGCCTAAAAAACCTCCGAGATATCGGTGGTCTCCGGCAATTGAAAAGGAAATGGAGAGAGAAATAAACCGGATGAAGGAGTTAGACGTAATTGAAGAGTCAACATCAGATTGGTGCAATCCATTGCTTCCTGTAAAGAAATCATCGGGAGAATGGCGACTTTGTCTCGATTGTCGACGGATAAACGAAGTTACAAAGAAGGAAGCCTATCCATTTCCCGACATGCAGGTTATTTTGGGTCGAATTGAAAAGCCAAATATTTTTCAATCATCGACTTGTCTAAAGCGTATTGGCAAATACCTCTGGCTCCAGAAAGTCGTGATTACACTTCGTTCCGTGCCGGAAAATCACTCTACAGATTTAAGGTAATGCCCTTCGGATTAACTGGAGCACCAGTCACCCAAACCAAATTGATGAACCGAGTTCTGGGATTCGATTTGGAACCACAAGTATTTGTCTACTTAGATGACATTGTTGTTACTTCCCAGACCATCGAACAGCATTTTCAAGCTACTACGAACAATTGCTGAACGTTTAAGAGCTGCTAACCTTTCGATCAGTGTAGAAAATCGAAATTCTGCCAGAAAAGAATCTCGTATTTAGGCTACATCTTATCGGAAGAAGGACTATCCATTGATAGTGGAAAACTAGATCCTATACTTAATTATCCGTCGCCGAAAACATTGAAGGAAGTCAGAAGACTATTAGGAATGGTAGGGTTTTATAAGCAGTTCATCCCAAACTATTCCACAATTTTAGCCCCGATAACCAACTTGCTTAAGAAAAGTAAGAGCAAACTCATATGGACAGAAGAAGCTGATCATGCGTTAAATAACATAAAAGGCATACTTACATCACCACCCGTACTTGCTAATCCGGATTTTAGCCAACAATTTGTGATCGAATCCGATGCATCAGCCGTCGCTGCAGGAGCGGTTCTGGTACAATACCAACAGGGTGTCCGCCGACCAATTGCGTTCTTTTCCCGCAAATTTTCCGCTACTCAAATGAAGTACTCCGCCACCGAACGGGAATGCCTGGCAGTTATACTTGCTGTCGAGAAGTTTCGGCACTTTATCGAAGGGACAAGATTCCGCGTAGTCACTGATGCACAATCACTTAAGTGGCTTAATCAAGTTAGCGTTGAAGGCAATTCCGCAAGACTGGCGAGATGGGCTTTGAAGTTGCAACAACACGATTTCGTTTTGGAGTACCGTAAAGGGAAGTTAAACGTGATCGCAGACGCTCTGTCCCGAGCCGTGGAGGTTGACGTTCTTGCAGTTGACCTAGATCTGCAGCAGCTGAAGAGCAAGATCGAAGCGAATGCGGATAAGTATAAGGATTTCAAGATCGTGAATGAAAAAGTGTATAAATATCTTCCCTCTGGGCGAGCTGAAGATCAGCGATATGAATGGAAACTTATACCATCCAAGGCTGATAGAATTAAAATATTAGAGGCGGAACACAGTATCGCACATTTTGGGTACTACAAGACACTACGAAAAGTCCAAGAAAAATACTATTGGCCTAGCATGAGTGTAGAGGTGAAACGATATTGTCGAAACTGTGAGGTATGCAAAACCTCCAAGTATCCTAACAAGGCCCGAATCCCACCCATGGGACGGCCAAAAATAGCTAGTATGCCTTGGCAAGTAATATCCGTAGACTTTGTAGGTCCTTTTCCCCGGTCTAAAGCGGGAAACACTGTTTTGCTAGTCGTTACTGATCACTTTTCAAAATTTGTTTTAATCCAACCAATGCGAGAAGCTAAGACCGAAGCATTAGTCAAATTCCTGGAATCAATGGTGTTCCTACTGTTTGGCGTGCCGGAGATCTTAATCTCAGATAATGGGCCGCAATTTAAAGCTCTGCTGTTTGAAGCCTTGATGACTAAATACAAAGTTAGTCATTGGAAAAAACGCAAGCTATCATCCGGCAAACAACCCTACCGAGAGGGTAAACCGGGTGATTGTAGCCGCAATTAGGTCATTTTTAAAAGGAGGAGATCAAAAACGTTGGGATAACAACCTGCAAGAAGTTGCCATGGCTATACGCACTGCGGTACATGAGTCTACGGAGTTTACACCATACTTTATTAATCATGGTAGAAACTACGTTGGCTCAGGGGACGAATATAAAAGAATCCGGGACACTACGGATGAACTGGATTACGATACCAAAGAGCTGAATGAGGAAATGAAGCAGGTGTACGAACAAGTAAGGTGCAATTTGAAAAAAGCTTACGAGAAGTATAGTCGATACTATAATCTCAGAGCCCGAGCGGCTAACTCAGATTTCAAGGTAGGGGAAATTATATACAAAAAGAACTTTTTCCTCTCAAACAAGGCAAAACACTTTAACGCAAAACTGGCGGATACCTATTCCCTGCGAAGGTTGTTGCCAAACTTGGGTCGAATTGCTATGAGTTGGAAGATTTATCAGGTAATCGTTTAGGTGTATTCCGATCCGCGGACCTACAACGGAGATAGAATTGCCTTGGTTCCAGCTATGTCGGTGCACTTAATTTTGGAAGTGCACATAAACCAATGATCAATAAAAACACTCATCGAGGCATACAAACTCCAACGTCGAGAAGTCAGTATACTGTTACCTCCGTTGTCGAGTATAATTAAGAACCAACACTTGAGCGGGTATCGTTCCAAACCGCTCGTAGATATAGGATAAAATAAGCACACAGTGAACTATCTAGCTATGACGGTGATCTATCACATAAACCATTATAACCCTTATAATCAAAACACTCCTTGAGGTTCAACACATCCAACGTCGAGAGGTCAGCAAGTTGTTTCCTCCGTTGTGATCCCCAAAACAAGACCAACGGTTGTTAGCACAAAAAGCAACGTTGATCAGGTAGCTTTAGATGAGTCGAAAAACACTGTATATTTGCATGCTATTCATCGCGGTATGCAGATCGATCGGGTACCCACACAAATTCAAATTTCACTTTTGATTTCGTTGGGCTGTAAATACTTGTATATAGATTCGTTATTTTTTTGGTGACCTTGGATTTTTGGGTATATACACTTTTAAGTAATTTCTCATAAATGGAATAGATGCTTCGTATAAATATTAAGATATAGTTACAGCCATGTAAATAGTAGATCATTTTTCACTTAGAATAATTTGTTGTTGAATTCTATTAAATCACAATTAATCATATTAACTTCACCCCCGTAAAAAAAAACAACATTTCACTGAAGCTTACAATAGTGAACTGCAGTAATTTCAAAACCGTAATTTTCACTCTACTTCAAACTCCGATTTTCTTCACGCAATTACAATAACCATTTAGACAGTGATTTTTTTTCTTCATATTTTCATTAAATAGTACAATTGATTAACTACCTTATGGAAAACTCGGATTTGGGATTTTCGCGAAGAACTTCGACCGGCTATAAAAAATCGCGACGGTAGACTAACTCACAGCAAGGAGCTCGGAAGATATTTGAATTTTTTTCGGGATGTAGTCGTGAGGCTGTCAGTTGGACTCGGACCATCGCGAGCAGAATACCGGATAATCATAAGGGGTTAGATACATAGGAAATTAAGAGAAGAGATGTAGGTTCGGAGATGTTGAGGAAAATAGTTGTAGTGGTAATGTTCGGATCGTTATCTGAAACAAGGAGCTCGCAGCTTCAGTTCGATGTCGTACGCCGCGTTTATAAGTCGAGTCGTGACTTGACATGAAGATATAGTCTTCAAAATTTCGGTGGTGTGCCTATTGTTCGGATGAATTTCTGAAAAAGCCTTCAAAGGTCATAGTGGGGGGAAGTGTTGGAGGTTGAGTAAAAGAAAGTGATGATCCGCAAAAAAAAGAAGAGAATGAAGAAAAGAAATAGTATAGAGAAGAGAATAAGTCCGATCGAGTTCCGTGAATAATCTAGAGAATCAAATGATAATTAAATGGTTTATTTAAGAAATTAAGTGCATGATGAATTAAAAAAAAAATGAAAAAGTAGAAAAAAAAAGTGTACATAGTTGATCAATGGAGTGTACATAGTGAGAACTTAAAGAAATTGCATGGAAATGGCATGGAAGTTTTGGATACGCATTACGGATAAGAATGAATTTAATATGAGGTAAGATCAGTTTGTTCGCTTAAATGTTAAACATCAGAAAATTACGCATGAAAACCAGAAATTTTATAATTACATTGTTCATAACGCTATTAATCTTCACGAATTCCTACGTTGACCGACCAATCCAATTCTTTAGAAAAAAAAATATATTTAATAAGTAAATATATTTTTTTGGTGGGAATGGGTGTAATGTAACATGGTTACAATATTGTTACCAGTTTTAGTTTTTTTAATAAATCGATTGATCATCTTTTCGTCATGAAAAGTCTGATTCAATCGTACCCTATTGAAGAAGTAGCCATATCCAACCAATCACTTATATGACGGTAGCGCCTCCCGGTGGTCGGTATAGCAACCACCATTCTTCTATCTCAAAGCAATCTCTGAACTCACTTACTTCTTAACTCAGTTCTTCTAACTGATGAGTATCCTGTAACGGATTACGTATTGTGAGTAACAATCTATTATATAAGTCTAACAAAGAATCAAACATTCTGGTCATCAGCCTTTCCGAGTCGAACAGTGATCAAAAGCGGACGTAGTCCCAGTAGTGGAAATTATAAGATCTTTTTAGTGGTTACAAGCTGTTTGAAATCGCCAAGTGAGTTAGAGGCTCACATATATGCCTTTGCAAATTAATTCTTATTAAATGATCATTTTAGAAAAAGTCGGAAAATTATAAGAAAAGTGTGGAAGTTTTTAGTAGGCCCAAGTGCAAGGGAACAGGCATTCCCATGTGAGTGATGTAACTCGGCCATGATGATGGCATTGATTTTAATTCTTTGTGTGTCCTTTGTAGATCTTAGTTTAAGATAGTTGCTGTCATCAAATCAGCAAGACCAAGTATCTTCTGCTCGAGGCTCAGGTAATTGTTGTAATTCGTTGTGTGTCCGGTGGAGAAGTTGTGTTGTCCATGTTCTCCTTAAATGCTAATCCACACGTGTGTGCTCTTTTTTCTTTATTCGTGAAGGAACCGAATCCTTCACGCGAAGGTGTTCCTGCCGGGTTCTAGAACCGGAAGTAGGTTGTAGGGGGATTCGACCATTACGAGTCTTCTGGGTGGATCCGGAAGCTTGGCGGCTTGTAGGCTATAGGCCTCGTCGTCCGGCCAGTGACCCATCGTCGCACCTACGGGCCTGGGAGCATTCCACGACTCCCGAGAATTGCGCACTGGAAGCCAAATCATCAGTGTCATTCTAAAATCGATAGCCTCGAGACAGTTGGCGGTTCGAAATCCAACCGAACTCGCATTCAAGAAGCGCATTAGCCAGGACACGCACCACTCACAGCATCGGAGAAGCACCAATCCATTCGCCCTCATCGTCGTCGTCGTTGTCGTCGACCGCTCGCTACAGCAACCAACAGTAGTCTAGGCTGGCCCACCTTTACATCCATCGTTGGACATCGCCTGAGCTTGAGCCGAGCCAGAAAGATCAAGGTCAGATTAGATAAGCTAGATATAAGTAGGACAGTCCGTAAGTGTACCCTCGGACCAAAAGGGACTTAGTTTTAGCACGGCCGTGCGCAAGTAAAATTCCTATTGGAATCCAGATAGGAGAAAAAGGCAAAACCGAAAAATACAATTCTTGTCTGAACGTTTGCTAGTTTGCCCTAGATGAAGAAAGGTTGTTAATGGGAATTGATTCGATTTTGATGTTTTTTGGGTTTGCTTAAAAATTTAGCGTGTGGGGTCAGAGTTGTGGTGAGATTGATCGGGTTCGAATTTTGATCTTTTTCGGGTTTGATGGACTCGCCCTGAGTCTCGCTGGGCATGGATATTGCTGCTTCACATGCAGACGATTGAATCGTCTGCTTGGCGCAAAAGTGAAGTCAGTTAAGTAGAGAGAAACCAGATTCGATTCCATTCAAAAATTGAACCGTTACATTACATAAAAGTTACGCTTTCAAGAAAATATGTGTTATCATAAGCATGAAACGAACTCACCAGTTGGTAATCCATTCTCGATTGAACACAAAACTGACACTGACAGCAAATCTTCTTGGCGTCCCGAAAATAAACCGTCTTGCTTGGGCCTTCCCAAATACGTACCCAGCAAAACGCTCCAAAACAGGGAAAAAAAATCTCCGGCGACGAAAACACGCGCGAAACCGTCAGCAAAATCTATCGGACGACGCAAAACCGAACTGTCCTGCTTGGGCTTCACGAAGCACTACCCAGCAAGACGCTCCAAAACAGGAAGAAAAAAAAAATTCTCCGGCAACGAAAACACGCGCGAATCCGTCAGCAAAATCAATCGGACGACGCAAAACCGAACTGTCCTGCTTGGGCTTCACGAAGCACTCAATAGCTCCCCCGAAGTTTAATAAAATCGAATTAATCAGAAATGTAGCGCGAGGGCTGCCTGTTACCGTATCAATTTATAAAAAAATACTGGCAGATGAAAAAGTTTTTTTATATTTTCAATGCTCACTACCACCTTCCAATGGCAGAATAACGTAAAGGCACATAGTCCAGAACCTAACGAACAATTTTACTGATAATATTGGCTTAAAAGCTGTGTTGCAGCGTACAGCGTAAAGTGTACCTAACGTACAACGTACAACGGAAACTATCATAACTGCATAGGCCAGTATTCATCTAACGCCATCATTCGGTAAAAATTCCAGCTAACCAATGTGTATTCTGAGTGACAGAAGACAGCAAGCTTCGATTGCAAGCCCTAAAAGTCAAAGGAACCTGTCACCTAGCGATGGGCGATTTTAAATCGATGTTCCGAAAATCGATTTTTTTTGTTCCGATTAATCGATTTTTTGAATCGATGTTTGGAGCACTCAAAATCGAATGAATCGATATTCTTTATTCGATTATTTGTTTCGATTCAAAATGATGTAATTGCTTAGAATTTTTCAATGAGTTGACATAGTTTTGAATCAGTCTTGAAGTGTTTAATATATAATTTTTAATTTCATTCGTCATTCAATCGAAGGAATTTAACAGTTATATGCAATTTTATTTGGTCTTATTTTAAAGCTTGTTTTTCTAAATTTCGCACACTCAAGAAAATGGGTCCCTTGAATTCATGTGGATTTGCACATACGTTGCTCAAATTTCTAAAATCATTAGTTTTATTTGTGCCATATACTCACAATGATAGTATTAAATACCTTCTATTTGCAGCACATATACACCATTTGAAACATATTCAAAGTATGGGCAATGTATACATTCTTCTGAAGTGCAAAAATATGGCATCCGTAAAAAGTTTTCGTGGTAGTGATCTCAATAAGCTGCATTTGTCCAGCGATACTTTGTTAGTATCGGAAGGTAATTATGACTGAAAATCACCGCTATGACATTGTTTTAACTTTATCTACTTTTATGTAGAGGAAGAAATCGAATTTCATCAGAAGCAATAAATGATAATCGACTGATGAACTATCTACCTCGCTGTCCACAGAGATGTGACGTAGAATTATGACCAATACGAGTTGCCTCAACAAGTTGCCAATTTTTAGTTCGTCTGCTTCTACCGTTTATTATAATTAATTGTTATGTCATACCACATATATTGTGGCCGTTGCAATGTGTCTATCAATCTACACAATAAACTATTTTTCTTTATTTTTGCTCATTAATGGATATAACAAGGAAACCCAAAAACGTCCATTAATATGATTTGTCTGATCAATATGATTTGTCTGATCAATATACTCCATTGAAGCCGCCCATGTAAAGTATGTGTATGTGTATTTTGTCCAATACTGTAAATATAGTTGTGTGTTGAAAAACTACTATTGATGTTTTTTGTATTCTTATCCTTTTTCATAGTGAAAAACATGGTTTTGACCAAAATAAGTTTATCTGACCGTTGTTCACAACCCAAGAGTTAAATAAAGAAGCCAAAGGCAAGAAAACATGTTAGCTGTCAGTAATTTGTCTCCTTTCTCTCAGTGTGTAATACCGTGATGAATCAATACCCGGACGCTTAAGACGACACATATGTTCTAACTCTTATTTTAGTATGTTTCAATAGAATATTCTTAAAATGTTATTGTCCGATACATTTTTACAAACAAGATTTTCATAAAAGGGATGAAATATTCAGTATTAACCATGATTTTTACAAGAAAAGTATTAAAATAGGGGGAGTACGGGCACTTAAGCCACTAAATTCATAATTCTAAAAATATTGATTTTATGTGCTCGTGTTACCCATTTATGATGAATATTATCATTTTTATAGTGTACAAAAATAAATTTGAAAATATAAATATGAATTTTGACATTACATTTTGACGATGTATTTTAGTACCAAATTGATCGATCTTGAAAGGAGTAGTGTTTGATCCTTTGCTCGCGTTGCTTGCTCCTGCGGGGGCGGGTGATGTGAGCAGGATCAATCGTGTTGCGCGTCGCTCGCGCGGCATGAATAGACAGTGGCGTTCAACGGGTTAGGCGTGAATGTATCATGGATCGCATCACCAATCACTGGTGACTCCCAGATCTTTACCTTATCCCACTAACCCAATATCCTTTCCATGACAACTGTGGAGATGCAGAAGATTCTTCGGTCTCTAGAAACAACGGTTGTCTAGCTAACATTCCTTCCCTTCCCCGATGACCGTAAGGACGTGGCCGGTGCCGTTATTGACTTTTAAAATTTGAGCTCTCGATTTGTGCACATTGAAGAATGGTTAGCTAATCCCAAGCCCCATTCATTGATTCCCTGTGCAACTTCGATTGCTCTAGTCAATCACGGAGTAGCAACTACGAATTGTACGGTCATATATGCTCATGCTCTCATGCTCAAATTGATCGATCTTGAAAGGTGGCACCCAATACCGGACACGATCTGGAAATGCCTCGTATTCTGTAAATTTGAACATCATCGACTGTGTTTACTATAGGAATAGTATATAATTGTTAATTCAATGCATTTGCAACATTTACAAGAACAATTTGAGATTTTCTTGGTTTGCCAGATGTCCATCAAAAACCTATTTCATATATGATGAAAATAGCACATTTTACGATGTTGTTCTGAATGTTCATTCTTCTTCATTTTATTGCATGTTTGATACCATGATCGACGGAATACATGAAAAATTAATGTATTTTGAGACACTGGTGCAATAATTACAAAGACATCATATAACAAATCAAGCTGTCCGAAACTGAGGGACAAGAGTCGCTTAACCAAAATTGAAATATGTCTATATTTAGTTCAATTATGGTACAAAATACAGTCATTCTATCAAATTAGGATCATGTTCGATTATGCTTGCGTGATCCAAAGTATTTTTTCATATTCAAAATATTCACTGAATAGGCTCAAAATTAAGGCGATACGTCAAATTTTTCAAGATTTTCAAACTTTTCTACTTTTTTAAAAAGGCATGCATATTTCAAGGATGTGTTATTCTACGTTAACATTAGTCTCCATAATAGCTTTCTTTTCTTCTTATACACCATCTTGATTGGACCATGATTTCTTAATTTTTCGACTTTGTCCGGTATTGGGTGCTGTCCGGCACTGGGGGATCTCCCCCTATTAGTTCTAACCTTGTCTTTAAATCCGGACACCGGGTGCAAACCATGTTTTGAAATCTGGACACTTTTGGATCAAAATCCGGACATCTTTGTTAAAACATGAAATATTTCAACAACAACGCAACATTAGTTAAGGTTATACATATTACTGTTTTATTTACTCGGAACATTGAAGCTTGGACTAGGTACCGTAATCCGGGGTATCATTGATCAGCGGGGAAACATTGATCGGAATGGCTCATCTCGTAAAAAGTTCGTATCATCTTTTATTGATGGAGCATTTCGAAATCATAAATGGTGCTTCTCTTTCTTATATTCATGAGCTAATGAAAGTGAAGATTTTTGCGAAAATTGCGTTTACCTTATGCGTAAAGTTGTCAACTTTTCGAAACAATGATTTCAATGGGTAAGGATGACACTACCGAAGATTCATGTCTCACATAAGTTCTGCAAACGATACGAGCAAGGAAAATGCAATGCTTACTAAAAATGGCATCGCCGAAAACGATTCCGTTGTTAAAACTTTCATAAGTATGCTCAATTAAGCTGTACTAACGAATTACTGGTAAGAATATAGAATTCCCTTAGGAAATTGCCTACCTTTAGGCGTATTCCGTGGTTCGAAGTATTTTAAATTTTAAAATAACTCAAAAAGTAAATGACTTGTAAGCATTTGGCCTTCATATTCGGCTTCGGGAGCCATGATTTAAGTAAGTAACGATATTTTCAATATTACCGAACGTTGTTTACAAAGGTGATCAATGTTACCCCATATCAGCTAAATCAAAAAATCACTTTAAACATTTTTTTAAACATGCTTAAATCTTTCAAAAAACAAAATGCTGTATACAGTAACGAGCTATGGGTAGTAGTACTTGTTTTAAAAATATAAAATTTGCAACATTTTCATAATCAAACGAAATATTAAAGAAATATTCAAAAAAATGATCAATGTTACCCCGGATTACGGTACCGTAAATTCGGGTGAAATTGATCACTGTATCACACGATTTTATTTCCCTCTAATAGAGCACAGAAATCAATGCAGCCTATGTAAATGAACGTTGCTTGTCTTAAATTTTGTCGAATTGCATGTTGTGGAGCTTTTTGTGTTAAGGAATGGTTATTTCTATGAAAATAATAGAAAATTCCATAATTCCATTCTGTGTGGTATTGACAGACATCAATAAACTTATAGTATTAAACAAGGATTTGGACATGGTGTCAGCTTGAGTATTTGTAAGAATGCTTAAAAAATACCCCCAAAACGAATTTTGTCATCAAAATTCGTACCAATTTGTTCATATTGTTGTAATAATTGAATGTTTTATAGATATCAGAAGATTCCTTCGGAAATTGCCTACATTTAGGCGTTTTCTACGGTATTGTTGAAAATTAATTGTTTATTATTTCCATAAATTTTGCATTGTTAAGAATTTGGCAAGCATATTTGAATTCAGGAGGCCAAATTAAATAAGTAAAGATGTTTCCAAAACTAATTCCTTGATTTTTTTATTTTAGAGACGATTTTCAGCACTATAATCACAACTGCATGAATATTTGAGTATATAAACCAATGAGGCTCACCGTCGTACTTGTTTTCCTGTATTAAATTGTTTGGAATTGGCAACATCATAGAAAATAGACATGGAAAACAGTGAAAAGTGATCAATTTCACCAGAAATTGCGGTATTTGATCTTATTGCTGTCTGCGTTTGAAACGCAAATATAGTAAATTCGGTCAATCATTAGAAAATGCAATTCGCTGAAGATACGATTTTTCTCGGAACTCATGCGAAATACCATACTTCGGAAGAAAGGCGCACGAGAGCGTATCCAGACGCGAATCGAATGCACCATCGAATGGTTGCTTAGTACCGTTTTGACTCATATTCCGAATACTTAAGGCCAACAGTGACTTCAAATGCATCTGATAGACATGAATTAGCTGATATTTATGAATATTTTAATTTCTTCACAAAGTCTAATTGTAAGCTTTTGAGATTGCTGATAAAATAGTTTATTTAAACTTGTTAAATATTGTTTGTACTTAAAAATATGGAACAACATTTTGATTTAAATGCAGAACACTGTGTTCATTCTGTGTTAATCTACAAGAGGTTTTGGGGGATGCGATGAAGGCAACAGTGCCTTGACCGTGGTTTTATGGGGGTTTATTTATAGCAGCCTGGAAGTTATTCGTAAAACTAAAATTGTTACTTGGGAATGATAGGAGTAATTAAACAAACAAACAACAAGTAATAACATTTATTGGAGAAGTTATATCAATTGTTCAAGAGTTTCCTCCGTGTCTAACCATAAACTGTAGTAGAATTATGAACTTTAAAAAAAATATATTCTCATTTATTTAAAGGAGTAAATGTTGTTCATAAGCTAAAAACATCATGGCAAATTAGTGTAAGGCTGTCATAGCTTATCACAAGCTTTGTTAAATAAGTTTTGTTGGTAGTCTAATTGACATTTATCTACTTAATTTCATACAAACTGAATTTTGAAGGCAAAACTTCTATTTATGTGAGAAAAAAATCATTAGCGTAAAGGGAATTTACGTATCCCCAAACCATACGTAAATGGAGGTTTCAGTGTTCAATAATATTGTTATGTTATTTCGATATGATTTGTGATTTTTCTTCTTCTTTACTTCATTCTATAGCATCGATTACACTCGTTGTTCGATTACGACCGGGTCATCGTTCTGAAGCATGGCAGGATCATCGAAGACGGTTGTCCCCGGATACTACGGAGAAAGGTAGATTCCAAGTTTGCCACCATGCTGAAGGCCTCTTCAACCGAGAATCGCAAACAGCCGTTGTTACCGAAACCCGAGCAGAAACGGCAGCACAAATCATTTATCAGTGAAAAAGAGGAAACGCAGTGCGATGAGGGAGAAACAAGTGTTTAGTTGCAGTAATTGGTTGTGTTTTATGGTCATGTCATGTAAAATAAATCAAAATATCTTCGGAATATGTGCCTGCATGTCTTCCATAATAAATTCACTTTGGTTATAATGTTCTGAGATAATGTAGCATTTCTCTAAATTTTAATATATGCAGCAGACATGCTGCAAAAATAAATTATAATTTTTTTTTTTTTTTTTTTTTTTTTTTTTTTTTTTTTTTTTTTTTTTTTTTTTTTTTTTAAGGCACTCCGTGCTCGTGGCCACTACTGTGCCGGAATCAGTTTATCTGTGTCTTCCTTACCGATACAGTTCTATTTTTAGCTAATCAATATTTACATCTGCTTTCACTCTCTTCTGCTCTTTTGCTCTCACACCGAGCAGGTAGGAGAGTGCTCTGCTGTTGGTCCAATCGATTTCCATAAGCCATAGTCAATTGCTCTTGCGGTGGTTCGTTTTTTTGCCGTGTTCCTGAGTCGTTTGAGGCTAGCTGCCTGCGAAGTGGGTCAGTTTGTCTCAGTCACCATCTGATACTAACGAAGGATGGATGTGCTCCCCTAAGCACGGTCCTCCGTGCGGCATCTTCTGGTGGCTGGACGGGTTATTTTTTGGAGGGGCTGGGAATTGAATCCATGACCTTCCGCTTATGAAGCGAAAGCGTTACCTCAAGGCTACGGACCCCCCTAAAAATTATAATTTAGAAAATTATATAATACATTCCAGCTGTTTGTTTTCATAGCGAAACGCCAAAATTGAAAATTTTTAAACTCCCCACCCCTCAGTAACGTTTTTTGTGTGGAAGTCTTAAAATGTTTGTATGGTTCAGAACGCTCGAGCTTACCCCAACTTTCGCTACATGTAATTTTTTTCTGCGAATAAATATGGCACCTCTGGATGCAAAAGTGCCTCGCTGCCAAGTGTTCTAGGGTGAAAAAATATAACAAACTTGGTTCATGTCACTTTCATTCATAGAAGAGAGGATCGAAGAAGAGACATTGATCCATGGTGATCTTTCGTACTTATTCTAGCATATGCCTAATTTATAGCCATAGAAGATTTACCACCCTTCAAATAAATAGAAAAATAAAATCATCCAGCTATTATATTACCGCTGTATTGCCGTTCTTCCATTTCCTAGTGAAATTCATAGAATGGCATTTGCGAATGATAATGACACCCATTTTCATTTGCAATATGAATATTTTTCTTCCATTGCTACATAGGACGCTAACTGGAAACTGGAAACATGCGACTCCCCAACCGACGACGTCGCTGCAGATAAGCAATTTCTTCCACCTTGCCTTGAGCAGCCCAATTCCAGCGTCTCCGAATGGAAACGAGACAGAACTTGAACACTGCTAGGCTAGGAAGAAACTATGTCAGGGGTGTGAACAAACAATGATGGCAGCCACACCAGGTTCGTTCACCAGACCATGCTGAGACTTTTGGTTCATACGTAGGACCGGAAGTGTATGGTTGATATCGTAACATTATGTGCGTGTGTGTATTTGCCAATGTTTATGTACCGTCAAACGAGGTAACCTTCAATAATTTTCAACTTAAGAACTCTATAGACAACAGTTCAAAAGTTTTAGGTTAATTGAACGCAATTGTATGTCCTTACAATCACGTTAAGAAAAAGGATAAATACGCTCATAAACTAATCACAATTGTTAAGCAAAATATTTGTTTTGTTAAAATTTTGACTGTTTAACCTTTAATAAAAAAAAAAAACATGGGCGTAAAAATAGCCTATAGCTCATTACCACAACAGGTTAAGGATAACAGAATGTCTTGAAGATTCAGGCTTCTGAAGTCAGTTTTGTTTATTTATTGTTTTCCAAGTAATCGAAGTCGCAGTTGCAAGAAAACTGAGCAGTTATATATCAGATGATACGAAGATAATCGGAATCACAACTTTCCCACACAAATGAGTCAGCGAGCTGACTCTGAGCTGTGATAGTTGAGCCGGTAGTGGCCTGTCAACGCTCTGATCAAAAGACTGAAATTCTGTTTCGACAGATTTGTTAAATACTTTGCCACCCTTGGAGATGGTTCAGTAATGTACAATTTTGTTAAACAATACGACTCCAAAGTATTCCAATATTGCTTGTGCAACGTGCCGCTCGAATTCCATCGCGGTTCGTCTTTCCGCAAAAAGAACAATATATGTACGGATTAAGATTCAATTTGGAATTATGAATCAAAATCCGTACAGCACAATAATCCTCCTAAACAGTTATTGTACTGTTCACAAACAGCATTTACTCCTGCGGAATTACAAATACTCACTATAAGAAGTCATCATGATCAACAGTTCGTTCAGAAAAAGTGCGAATTTGACTATCAATATGTTGGAAACTATTCTCACTCTTCTTAGCAAATCACTAAGAAGGCACACAGATCAATCATCACAATGATGAGCGGTCACATTTTGATTTTTAAAATTTTCAAAACATGGTCTACTTGTATCAAATTAGCATGAACGACAACTTATAACTTGTTGTAATTAGATGTGTAATTTAAAAACTGTATATTTATTCATTTTGATATTGAAATTATGAAAATTCCATCAAGTGTACGGATTTCAGTCCCACACGGTAACTGAGCTTCACGGTGCCTTGATGTAGACTATCATGAACGAAGTGAAATCGTATGCTGACGTGCTTCGACCTTGGGTTATACGCTCCGTTGTTGGCAATGTTGATTGCCAGTTGATTATCGCATCTTACGGAATTAGGTCTTAATTCGAAGAACTGCGACTGGACGTTACTCCACCACATGGCTTCCTGGATAGTGCGGGACACAGCCATATATTCCGTTTCATGGGATTCCTTAATTCCTTCCATTTAAGATTTCGTCTTAGGCGCCATCAATCGATCCAACTTGATGCTCGGATCCTCTGGTGTTGCTACCGGGTGGAATCGGCCATATAAAAAAACGATCGATAAAGTCTTCGATCTAGGCGTGCTGGTCCAACCATAGTTTCTCATCTTCTTAGTGATCCGGATGCCGATACAATGTTGCGTTTCTCCTAGGTCTATCATTTTGAACCATTTCTGCAGATGAACCTTTAACTTCTTCTTGGATGCTTTTTACGCTGGGTAGCTATAAAGTTCTGGATCACCCCCACTTGATGTTTCTTGTATACACTATAATTTTTTATGGTTAGAACTCAGCAATCCTAGAAGGATAAAAACTTTGATGTTGACAATAGTCGACAAATTTTTTATCAATTCTACTTCATCAAGTTTGAATTTATAGGGAAAGTGTAGTGGTTCCCTATTTGGCCATATGCAAAATTCGCATAACTTTCAAATTTTTAATCTTTTCGAATGTTTTAACATCAAGATATATCCTATATCTTACTGCTAAAACACAAAAAAACTTTTCAAAATGTTGAGACATTCAAGTTATCACGTATGGCGAAATAGGGAACCACTATGGCCATAACTGGTACACCTACCCTATGTATAGTTTTAATTTAATGTATATCTATTTTGATCTCGTTTACAATTTATAACGGTTTGTTTTTGCAGGTTTGCAACACTCATCGAGTCGAATTGGCCATGAAGAAACTAATTGACTAAATATTGGAACATGGACTTCAAAGCATGAACTGTTCGTTTGAAATCTTCAATGATGACTTTCAATCCATCGTGCTGGCCTATACAGTTAAAATTCAATTAAACTAAGACCAGTATATCTAAAAGGTATAAGCTAGAATGATAATTTGTCTAAAGCTTACAGAATCAGCCAAATTTCGCTGTCAGACAGTCGATGGGAAACGTGTGATGGCCTGATCCAGAAGAACCAAACAGTATTTAAACAGCTAAAAATTGTGTTGGAAATTTATCAAATGTCGCTAATATATGATTTGGGATATGGGTACCTGAATATACTTTTCATTTATGCGAGATTTCGGAAAGAAAGAAGCATGATTGTGTGCTTAGGTTTATTTTATTCATACGCCCAAGACTCAATTTAAGTTAGATTGCACGGTTTTTCGATTTCTTGATCCAAATTAAAGTTGTTGATTGATGATTATTTTTTCGGAATGGAATATGGACCGATGCACGAGTTCACTAATTTGATGTTTGAGCGGTGCCAAATTCATTCATTGCCATGGCCACATAAACAACATGGCACCGCTCAAACGTCAAATAGTGAACTCGTGCATTGGTCCATTATAATGTAGGGACATCTTCGTCTTCTAAGTTTGTCTTGAACAGCAGAAATCCATGTCCGAAGCCTGATATTACTAGTAACAATAACAGAGATCAGATCTCTTCAATATCCATATGTACCTATTAAGCGATGTTCAAATTAAAACCCACGTATCCGATTGATTGGGAAACCTGAAATCACGTAAAATAAATTTATTGAACAAATTAATAAGATACATTAAGGGGTCTATTTTGTAAATCGAGCAGATTCATGTGACTCATCTGTATTCATTGTCGATCAAAGCAAGCATGCATATTTCAGATGTCACCCGTCGACTCCCATAGAAATCCAGTCACATAGAGTGACAACTGTCGAAAAACTCGAGTCTAGCTGAGTCTAGCAAATTTTTCGGTCGACAGTGACTCAAGTCGAGTCATTTTGATCGACTCGACTTATAAAATAGATCCCTAATAAAATTTGATTTACGAAATTCTCCTAGGTGCAACACGAATGTGGTGAAAATTTTTGACAATTTAATAAACAAACCAGAATTACAGCCTGCTTAGATTTTACTATAAAATCTGTGAACAAAATATGTCATTATCAAATCACCCTCGTTTTTTTATAGCCAGCGTAAAAACCTGGATAAAGCCCTTTCTTTGCTGCAGCTGGTGGGCCCTCGCTCGATCTTGCCATCTTGCAAAATCTTCGACTTGACTGCATCCGCCGTCAACGCTGTACCAGACGCCTCGAGGCCCATTATCAAAGGCTCGTAATGCTCCGACAGCCCCATCAGCAGCATGGCAGCCCCGACAGGAATCGTCCACTTTGTAACCTATCGAGGGCAACTTCCCAGACAACCAGAAATCGCATGAAAGTTCACGTTATAACTCGTTTATTTATACTAATTACATCAAACCCGCAAAACGCCGTGGACAGACTCGGCAGATTGATGAGTTTCCTCGCATAAAACACTTTTTTTCTGAGTTCATTTGTACATTTTGCTTCGTCTCGTACACTCGTACAAAGTAAGTCGAATCAATCCGTAGCAGCTGTCAAATCAACATTTGTTATCATAAATTTAGTCGCATAAGATCATAGGTTATTTCGGTAAAATATTTATACACTCGCGTTGTATGTTATTATTCATCACATAATATCCAGCTTTTTACGCTAGTATGCCATAAATTTTGATTCACCCCCTTCTGACATGTCTTGCGTACACTATATATTTTTATAGTTCGATCGAAGCAAGCTTTGTGGAAATGAAATTTTTTGTTGTTGACGTCAGTTTTTTTTTAAAATTGTTTCCAGAACCTGGAAACATCGAATATTCTTCTAATTTTTCTAGTGTTTTGCCAATTTTTTAGATAAATGAGGAGCAGTGGACAGTAGCTAATCGATGCTAATAGTAGCTGAAGTGACTTTATACAGAAATAATTCCGATTTTCGTTTGAAAATGCGCTGTAACCAGTCCCGCTTACCTTTCCACGGAAGTGCCATTTTATCCCTCAAAATGTGCAATGTTAAATCGCCTCTATTCGTATTTTTAGAACTGCATTGAATAGTTTTGTGATGGCTGACTTACTATTAATATTTGGACAGCATTTGACATTGAGGTTCATTGCATATCCCTTAAAAAAACTTCCTAAGAACTAATTAATGTAATACTGTTTCTACCTTTTTTTGTAAACTGTTGTAATCCTAGACAAATTAGAATTATAATTTTAATACTCTAGAGAAAAAATATCATCAACTAGATTTTATTTCTATACAAACTAGCGTTCATCCAGATTATTCAACCCCAATCAAATAGTCCACAAAACAATGCCTTTGGCAAAGCGGAGAATAGCAGGTGCCACGGGGAATGGGTCTATTGATTTTTTTAGGAATTCACTGTCCAGTGCTTTGTAACGTATGCCAGCCTACAATTAAAAAAAAAACGATTGCAAATTTGCTGCATGTGTCGGGAAAAATGAAGTGATTGGTTTTTATTCATCCAGGGATTTTCCAAGCAGCACCAAAAATTTCTCATACTCCGATTGACATCAGTTAATTAAAACAATGATTCTTACAATACGGCACCTAAAATAATATAATAAAACATATAATGAAATACAGTTATTTGAATGACAAAAATATAAGAGAATTTGGATACTTGGAAATTCTTTATAAACGAGAAGAAAATTTTTGACAAATGAATCAATAAATGCAACTCATTGCCTACTAAGATCAAACCATAAAAACTGAAGGCAAGAAAAGTCAAAATCAAGTCATCCCTCGTGGTTTTATAGCTAGCGTAAAAAGCTGGATATGCACGCATATCGCCTCCACTTTTGTATGTAGAAGACCTTTTCACGACATCTTATAAGTGAAATTTTGCATATACAAAGCCTCCAAGTCATTTCGTTATACATACATTTTGGTTGTCTGGGTTGTGACAGGTACTCATCAGCTCATCCACGTAGGCTTCGACGCTTGGGCTGTTGACGAGACGTATCGAAGTAAACTTCCTTAGCAACCTAATTTTTCGATTCAGGCTGCTATCTTGAAACGCAGATTCGAGCTGCCTCCATGCAGCTCGCGCATCGGTCGCTTCCAGATTAGACTGGCCCAGCTCAGTATGGGAGAAAAATAAAGTTGTATAATTCCACGGGGCACCCCCCAGGTTTATTCCTTAAGTTTAAAGGAAGACTTCCTGAAAGTTTCAGCTCATTTGGTCGTTTCATGAGCTGGCGCAATTGAATTGAAGTTAATATGAGATTTTCAGCTCAAACATATGGGAAACAGCACATCATCCCTTGTTTGGTTCAGGAAAATTGTTGATAACGTTTAATTGAACCCAGAATGTCAAAAACACTACTTGATACCATAGTGAACAATATTATAGAAGGTTGTATCATGATTTAAATTGAGAAAGTTGGTGTTTTAACTATCTGAAGTAGATTTGCAATATTGCTTGGTATTTCTTCAACATAGCTTCGTGGTTGCCACTAAGCGCATCATAGCCACATATGACGCTGGGCGAGCTGCGGCATAAGGCGCATGCATATATGTGATTGTACAGGAGTGCTGACCTAAGCCTAACTCTCGACAACTGAAAGGTTAATTAAAATAAGCTCAAATCCAGATACAACCTTCTGCAACTATGTTCATTAGGGTATCAACTAGTGAATTTGTCATTCTGGGCTCAATTGAATGCGATCAACTAGTATACGAAACAAAACAGTGGCATGGGGTCAATTTTCAATATATTTGAAACGAATGTTCCATGCAAACTTCGAACTGAATGCGCCAGTCGGTCGAGCAACCAATTGAGTTGAAATTTTGAGAGAGCTTTTTTCTTACCCTAAGGCACATATCTAGGGAGTGCCCCGTTGAGTTTTACAACTTTTTTGTTCAAGGGCCAGTCTATTCCAGATCCAAACTGTTATTATAGTTCTTCGGGCTCAGACAGATGATTGAAAACATCCTCTGCTTCTGATCTTCCAGCACTGATGCTTGAGCTTGATCTGACGACCGTTTTGGCACTTCCGGCTTCGTATGAGAATCATCTGCATCGCGAATGCCGACGTCGTGTAGATTTGCAAAGCCTCTAGCCGGTAACGCCACAGAACCTCCGCCAACACGAACCCTTCTTCGGCCCTTCCGTTTTCTCCACTTCTGTTATTGAGGTGACTCAGCGACATTTTGAATTCAAATTAAACTGCTTGAGGTTTGTTGAATTTAAAATATCTCTCAGACTTATTTCGGTTATGGTCCTCTTGTTGCGCCGATAATGTAATGCAGAGCAATTGAGAAAAATGTCTGGTTTGACTAATTACTAGCAGTGGAATGACAATTTTATTGAACATATCTTAGCTACTAATAACAACTCCATATCGACGCGTATTACTGTGCTACTATAATCGCAACAGGGGGGGGGGGGGGGGGCTCAATATCCAAGAAGACACCCAAGCAGTATTGCTTCTGCGTGAATGACTTCTCGATATTGTATACAACTTTGTGTAAAAGAGTCATTGTGGACTTTCCAAATTTGGTGCGCATGTTGATTCAAATGAAGAGGCATGTTTGCCTAATAAACATCATGGATGTGATGATTGATAAAGCATTCCAGACATGTCAGAAGAAAAGCGGTTAAACTGATTGATCCAAAACTCTTCGCTTCTTGATACGACGCACGTCCTCCTTTCGGTATAAACTTCACAGTGACATCACGCCAGGATCTGGGAATATACCCGGTAGCAAAACTGCTTACAAGTAGCCTTTTCAAAACAAGTTTGATAAACTAAGATCCCTTTTGGAGCAGAATAGGATAAATGCCATCTGTTCCTGGAGATTTGAAAGTAGCAAAACTATTATGTGCCCAATGAATCGATTCAGTAGTTACGATACGGCAAGCTAAAGCCAGAGATTCATAACTATATGAAAAGACATTTGGTTCATCCGTAGATGCTATGTCCTCACATCTGAGGAAGTATGTATTGAATAAACATTCTAAAACTTCTTCACCAGAAGAAGTGAAGCCACCACAAGGTAAGCGAATTTCGTTCACTTGGAAATCCTTAGATTTTGCATAGATTTTGTTTACCCGACTGACTTCGCTCAAACTGCAAACATTTGTACTAAGATTTTTTTTTCCAGACGGGTCGTTCAGCAGAACGAAAGGCTCTTCGCCTTAGAGCCAACTTAAAAGACTCAGATCCAGCTGAACGGCGTCTGTTTCAACTCCTTCTACATTGTTTCCTGAGTCTAGGCAGATCGGAATTCTACCATGGGGTAACTCTTATAGTCTTCATAGCTTCCATAATGTAGGATGTTGTAGTATCAACGGAACCATTCAAATCACTTGGAATTTCAATGGACGGAGAATATGCATGAATTTTAATCGCATTTAATTCAGAGTAGTGTTCCCAGTTTGTTGACCAGGGATTCTTAAAACGCAATGTCTGCGCAGTTACATTTGAATGTTCAAAGAAGATGTAGCTACGATCAGATAATAATAATTAATCTGATACATGCCAATTAGTCAACTCGTGACTGATTCTATTCGAGCAGAGCGTTATGTCTAACACTTTTTCTCTAATAGATTCCGTGAAGGTTGGGCGACTTTTGTTACGCAGTGTACGACAACTCGTTTGAAGTCATCCGTTGGGGATGGTTCGTCATGTGGTAAATATACCGAACAATAAACGTATTTCCTGTTGAGGTCACCAACAAAAACATCGATTGTGACAACACATACATCTCAGAAATGAGTGTAGCAACGATTACTTTATTAACGAGCACGCATACGCGGGCATGGAGCGCGAGTTTGCCATTTCAAGTTTGCTGAAAGTAGCAAAAACTGGGTCCACAAGGTTACCTAGATAGAAGTTTCTTCTACAATGTAGGGTTCTTGAACTAGCGCCACTTGGGCTGTACCCAGAGTTGGGAAAAGTTCTGAAATTCACACTACAGTAGGCAAGCGCAGCAAATCACAGTTAGCGGTGCCAATGAAACTCACGCCCATTGCTGCTGTAGGCAAAATGCCTTGAAAATAGCAAAACACCCGTTGCTAAGGGCAACCCAAAACTACAGTAGAAAAATGTTCTATTTCCCGCTGCATTTTCCGCATTTACAGCCTTCAATGACACTACTGATTCATGAAAATGCATGTACCTAACATAGGCTACTTGATGAGATTCATAATTTTGAACTACTGTATTAGAAAAACCACGTGATTTTCGCAAAACTCAAGCCTACTACTATTACCATTCCCAACTCTGTCTGTACCGTTTTTCATGAGTCTGCAAGGATTGATCGTTGCTGTACTTTTATGCTGAAGATTGATCTGAGCTATCCAAACCATAGCCATTACCCAAACTAGGCAGGATTAAGCTTTTTGCAATCTCAGCACAAAAAAGATCAGCAACGAAAAAAAAACAGATCGATATCTATTGGAAGTTGCCAAAGGCGAAAAAGAAAGTCGCCTTTCCGCATTTCGATATCGAAGGGACCATCGAGATAGGGAGTGATCGAGACATAGAACAAATTTTTAACGAATACTAGATTGAAAATCACTCCGTTGCCAGGAAAATCGAAAACAAATCAGATGTCATTTCGTCTTCGCAAATTGTTTTGAATCTCTAAAATCTAGTCTAGTAGCCTTTGATAATGGGCATATCGACATACGTAGAGAAAATCGGGAACGAGAATCACATTGAGATAGGGAGATATCGAGATAAGGAGGATATCGAGATATGGAGAGTGAAAATGTATGCAGAATGAAGGGACCGAAAAAATCATCGACATAGGGAGAGATATCGAGATGTAGAACATCGAGATGTGGAGAGTCGACCGTGATACACTGTGTAAAACGCATAATGCATATAAATGATAATTCAATCTAACATATTTAAAATCCCATCCTTTTTTAGCCTCAGGCTTGAGTTTGAGGAAGGGCAGCCGATCGTTGTGGAGAAACACAAGGTCGCCTGCACTATTACTCCGGGTAGCACATAAAGGGCTCAATACTGATACCTCACAGGCTCCGTTTGTGGTAAGGTTTTATTTAGAAACCGAACCCCCTAACATCCCCCCCCCCCAACCATTTATTCCAAGCCATGGTACGCATTACAACATGAATTAGGAGTCACCTTTGAGGTGGACTTTTACCCTCCGCAACAGGCAGTCCTTAGTGTTGATTCTTAGCCAGTTGAAACAACCGCTACCGACACTACGCGGCAATCTATGCTGATCGGGAAAAGCAAGTAAACATTGATGACTAACCCCTGACGGGCCCAAGCAGCCTGCAAATGTGTCACAAGTTATCCCGTTCGACGGTATGCTGAGATCTTTAGTCGTCCTGAAAGTGGCAGAATTTTTGAAAACTGCCAAGAATTTTCTTCGCACGCAAGCACCCAGTGCTATTATTGTGCTACACTGCAGAGAAGCAGTGTCTTTGTCGGTTGGATGATTTTCGTCGGTTCGGTGGCTCTGGGAGCGCCAGCGAAAAGCAATTGGATTTGTCAGGGAATTATGCAGTAATCCGTTGGCTGTTTCCCCATGCCCGTTGAATACCGAATCGGGTTTCTCCGTGTGTCAGAATAATTTATTCAGTGTTTGTCTTGGGAGCGGTAGTGACTGGAGAATTGCTGAAAATAGAGCTAACAGTCAGTCACTCTCATCCAGGCGTTCAGCATTGTTTCATTCATGCATTTAAAGTTTGTTTTATTTTAAATATAATTCAATCATCTTTATTTACTCTGGTCTCAACAAAAACTGGTATTATCCTTCCATCAATAATTGCAAAGAGTTATCATGGCACGAGTGGCGTAATCAGGAAATCGCTCTGGGGTTGATCAGGTTGAAAACTGAGACGAGACTCGCGAAGACGGTCTTCTTTTTCTGTGATTACTGATTTTTTTTTCTTATTTCACACTCTGTTTTCATCAATCATGCGCAAGCCGTTCAAACTCTCACATGAACATCTCTGCAAAAAATCAAATGTGATGCAAACTCAATCATTTTTTGCTGAGAGGTTCATGTGAGGGTTTGAACGGCTTGCGCATAATTGGTATAAACACAGAGGGGAATTAGAAAAAAAACTCAGCAATCACAGAAAAAGAAGACCGTCTTCGCGAGTCTCGTCTCAGATTAGAACTAGCCTTGTGTTTACATTTATCAGCATCTTTGGATAAACTGCTCTGCTTACTGAGGTTTTTAAAAACAGTTTATTTTGAATACAATACTTTTCACTTTTTCAGGTATAAAAGCGATGGGCTGCATTTTACGTCTCGGGGGGGAATCTGGGCTGCATATGACTTTGATATTTTTCCTCTTTGCGAGTCTCTCTCAGGTTGAAGCAACCTGTCCATTTGAGCTGGAAATAACTTGGAAATGACTACTTTCGGAGAAATAACTGTGGTTAAACAAAATCAAGATATGTATGATCAAGATTTGTTGTATCAAAACATATTTATTTGAATAAGAAAAAAAGTTTAGGAAGTCGAACAAAAGTTGTTCTTAGAAAAACTTTTTTATGAGAAAATGTTGTCATCGTCAAACTTTGTCTCGAACATCTGTTTCAATATCTGGATCAAGAAGCTTTGGTTTATATTTCAAAATTATTAGTACTGGAATTTTTGTGTAATGTGAAGTTTATGTTTTTTTGTTTGAAGTTTTCATAATAAAAATTAAAAATATTTTTAATTTATTTATGTGTATTTTTATGTATATTTTTTCTAGTAGCCCATAGGGTTCACGATAACTTCAACGGTTTCAATTTTTCAAATAGATTGCATGCAAAAACTAATATGCCATTTTCAGAAGTTATTCTCAAGTCTAAATGATCGATTCATCTATGAAAAACACTTAGTCTACCATACTGACAACATGTCCAAAATTTCATGTAAATCAAAGATGGTCGAGTACTGTGACTGACCGATTTGATATGAAATTCGTCGATGTGAAAAATCTCCAAGGTCCTCTCTGGCTACGCCCATCGACTGACGAAACGTTTCAAATAGAATCAGCAATCATTACCTCGCATCCCGATACATTGCATTGTTTCATTTATTCGTTTCAAGTTGGTTGAATTTATCATTTCAATCACTTATCTTTATGTTCAACAAAATTGATATTATCCGTCCAACTATAATTGTGAAGAGTTATGCCACGTATCGGTTATCTGAATTGAGCCATAAACATCAACTCTTCGTTCAATTAAATGCCACATCGATATATTACGTATTAATCCATCGAAATCAGACAAATAATTACCGATGATTTTTGATAACCACACTTGAATTCAATTGATCTTTATCAGCAATATTCTTGTGAGCGTGTGGCTGTCACTTAACTGATAATAATCTAACTAACCCGCCATCCGGGAAACACACTCCATGCAACGGAAATCGTAATCGATAGAGTACAGTGTAGGTATTAAGCTGTTGCTTGTATTCCACCTGTAGGAATAACGTTTAAGCAAATATTTGCACCAGGCATGCTTGATTCCATGAACTTATCATTTCACTTTACGATGCAATCTGTGGGGTGGTATCACACTGGACGTGCACATGAAGGCAACGGGTATTTTCATAATAGGTACCTAGGTTAACGTTATGTGTTCCGTATGCTCATTAATAAAGCACAATTGAGAGAGTAAATAAAACCTTTATGGGAAATTGTTGCCGGTTCCGGATAATTCACAAGTTGTAGAATGTGTGTTTGATGACCGAGATTTGCAGTTAGAGGTATGGTGATGAATCATTTTTATAATTCTTGTCGAGTGTGCTTTATGCATCACAATGTTAAATAAAGGGCGAACACGAAATTATTGCGACACCGAAAATGTCATGCCAATTTTCTTATAATGTTTAGAATCTTACCAAAATTTTAGGGTAGTTTTATACATATATTTACTTCAAAACTCAAAAGAAAAGATAATCGATGGAGCCTTGAGTGTAAAATTGAAGGCATTTTCGCTTGATGTCCTCCATCAAAGTCTTTACAGTGTCATCCGGTACCAGTTTCTCAGGTTTTTTTTTCATTTCATTGACATGTCCTTCTCGTCTTTGGCTGTCTTCTTGCTGTTCCGAAGTTCACGCTTCATTATTGCCCAGTACTGCTCCACCGGGCGCAGCTCCGGACAGTTTGGCGGATTCATGTCCTTTTGAACAAAATGGACAGAATTGGCCTCATACCACTCCAGGACACTTTTAGAATGATTGTACCCCGTATGGCATAAAGTCGTTTGGCATAAGGTCGTTTGGCATAAAGCCGTTTGGCATAAAGTCATTTGGAATAATGGTCGTTTGGCATAATAGCCGTTTGGCATAATGATTGATTTAGAATAAATATCCGCATTTTTTAGGCTTTTATCGAGATCAACACCACCGAGCCCATAGCAAAAAAAATTTGGAAGGTTCTAAACAAACGTGGTGTTCGTTCAGAGATTTTCCATGCTAAGAATTTCAAAAATTGTTGTGTTATCAGTGAGCATTTACTAAATAAAACTCGTGACGGGTCTCTACATCTCAGAACACAGAGTATCTTTGAGCTTGTTGCGATATACATATATGAAAACAGTAAATTGGCAAAGAAAGTTCGCAGTTATTCATCAAGGGAACGCCCATAGAATATTTCGCTGCAGATCAAGCTCTGTCCCAGTTTGGACGTAACGATCGATAAATATAACTCGATAAAAGAAAGGATTTTTTTTGCAATATATCAAAAGCTCTAATCCAAAGATCTATCAATGCGACGTAATGCAAAAATAGCCTATTTACGAGAGCCGATTGTTTTTCATTTAAAATGTTTTAGGCTCTAACGCAAAAAAATCGGCTCACAGCATAGCTCAAATGAACAACACATCTTAAAAAAAAATATTTGTGGCAAAACTTTTTAACGGTTCAATATAAATTCTTATTTTGAAAGTTTACATCAGAAACACCGTCTATTATCGAGAGAAGGGAAAATTTGTGATTGAAATAATATTTTTTCCAGCATATCTCGGAGGGAGATCACGCGTTTGCCCAAAAAAGTATATGTTGAATATTAGCTTGTTCTAAAGTAATTGCCATTCGAACAACACATCTGGCAAGAATTGATAAAACGGCAAAATATAAAAATCGTTAACATTTAGCATTACTAAATAATAACATTTTCAGGGGGTCGACGTGGCGTAGTTGGCTGCACGTTCGCTTCATATGCGGATGGTCATGGGTTTGATTCCCAGCCCCCCCAACACAACTTTTTGTCAAGCTGCATGGAAGCGGCTTGGCACCTTGCCCCTCTTCTAGAGCATCTGCTCTTAATGATCCTGATAACCGGCAACCAGACCAATGGCAATGAAAATGGACAACTTCTCATCGTTCCCTTCTGATGGACTGACAGCAACATCGCAAACATCATCTACGTGATCTTCACTCTACATGCGTGCAGAGGTAAAGAAGCATCATCGTCGCGGTCAGATCCAAATATAGACCATCATAGTAGTAGTAGTGTGTATTCAGATACTGTTCAAGTGTTCAGATATCGAACTGTACTCAGCTGTCGTAATGCCTAATGGCTAATTCAGCTTAATAAAATAAATAAAAAGGAAAAAAATACATAATAAAATTTAAAACAGTATGAATAGAAAGAACAGTCTATTTTTGAAAGAAGGCAAAATTTATAATTAAACCAATAAACCAATGCGGCATAATAAAACGAAAAGACATAAAAAGTGCGTTCAGAATCATCGAAGTGATTATGCTACTCTTCCCCGACTGCCATTTCTCCGAATGACTGGTTTCCCCGAAAAGTGGTGACGAGAAAGAACGATAAACAGTCAAAAGAAGGAAGTATTCTGTCATTCTCGGCTATACACATTTTGGCAAAAATGCTGAGGACGGTAAAACTCGAAAGAACCGCCAATTAAATGAAGAAGGGTGCATATTAGATGGCCAGTTCGTTCAACACCCTGAAATGTATAAAGTTACGACAATTATGAGTGCTAAAAACTTTTCGGGGAAGTGGGCTAGTCGGGAAACGGGATATTCGGAGAACTGGCATTCAGAAAAAAAGTAGCACAACCCATTGAAGTAACTGCAGTAATTGATTTTTCTTTTCGCTGATAATTTGAGCTGATCAATGTTATCGATTGCCGCCCTTTTGTTAGTTGAAAAAAATATATAGCTCGAAAGAAATTAGTTGTTGTTCCTTCTTCATATAAGGAGATTTTTTTTTTTTTGAAATTTTAAATCAACAGTTTTTGTACCTATAACTATGGTTACATCATATTTAGAAAAAAAATATAGAAAAATCAAATGAAGGGTAAATTTGTGCTAAATATATAAAAATCTTCAGTGCAAAATTTATTTTTCCAATAGCCAAACTCAAAAGAAGAATTAATATTTGAAAGAAGGGTAATTTCTGGATAAATAATAAAATGCTTTTGGCTTTCCTAATATGCTCAAGAGCGAATGATTGTTGAATAAAGTGTTATTTTGTATTCATTGACTCCAAAACAAGCCTGATGCCATCAGAAAGATTCATCAGAAACGCTAAAACGAAAAATTGAGAAATTCTTGGTTTAAGACTCATTATGCCAAACGACTATTATGCCAAACGACCATTATGCCAAACGACCATTATGTCAAACGACCATTATGCCAAATGACTTTATGCCAAACGGCCTTATGCCAAACAACCTACCACCTTTTAGAATAGTGGCATGATGCCAAATCTGGCCAAAATAGCGGAGCTTCGTCGTGTTGCTGCAAGAACGGCAAAAGGCGCTTCTCGAGGCACTCAGTTTTGTAGATCTCGCCATTTGCTGTGCCTTTTGTCACGAAAGGCTCACTCCTCAGTCCGCAAGAGCAGATGGCCTGCCAAATGAGATATTTGAAGGAGAACTTCGACATTTTCTTCCTTTTAAATTTGTCGTCTACTTCGAACTTGCCCTTGCCGGTGAAAAACTTCA
>NW_018735013.1:0-27520 GCF_002204515.2 Aedes aegypti | reverse complement strand
TTGACCATACTTGCTCAAGTAGAGGCATGCCTCAACTCACGCCCCCTGTGTGCACTATCTAAACTTTCCGATAGCTATGATGCATTGATGCCAGGACATTTCCTAATAGGCCAGCCACTCAACTTGATTGTGGAACCTGACGTCTCACGTATTCCTACCAATCGTTTGGACCTGAGAGAGAGGAGACAGCTCACTGACAACTGGCTTATTTTCGTGGCTTCTTTGATTTCTTCTTCTCATGTTTGGGTTGTGCACAATGGTTCAGAGAGAACAAACTGGGTCAAGACCTGGGAGGGAGGCACCGATACTACACACGAAATATCGAACAACATTTGTTTGAACTGCAAGTTAACTCCAGCTTGCCAACAACAATCAAGGCAGGCTTGGGGAAAACCGCTAGTTTTCTTTTGTTGTGTACTTTCGATCTTTCCTGACAAACATGGAAAAAGGGCCACAGTTTTCTATGCACTAAATATTAATTTTCATTGGAAAAAGTAAAACGATGCGTTTTCAATGCTTTATATTCAATCAGTTGAAAGGTGCTCACGTGACATTACTTGCATTATGTGCATGAATTGATTTTCATTCCAATTTTTGTCACTTTTGATGAAATGCGAAAATGGGGTTTAATCAGTTACGCGCTTTTTCCATGTTATTCCAATGTTTGAGATCTGGGCTCACAGTGACAGTTCGTGACAGCGGAATCTCGGCTCACTATGACGTACAGAAATTTTGTATTGGTTTCTCCCTCCCAGGTCAAGACCATTTTCACATCCCATTTGTAATCAAAAAAATCATAAAATTAAAAAAATTCAAGAGCAATTTAAGTCCAATCGACAATATTTAAATAATCAACGATTTTATATGCGAGAGCACAGGGAAAGAACCTGAATTTTTAACCACATCCAGTTTTAATTTGGCCAAATTTTGACGGTTTTTCATGCTCTGCCCTTCGAATGTGCGGTTTTTCAGTGACAGTTGATGACACACGGGAAAAAATTCTGTGGTAAAAATAACTATTTTAGCTGACTACGCCCATTCTTGAAACTACCATGGAAATTCAGACCAATTTACTATGTTTACGGTACACCCCACCGCATTACTGGTACATTTGACAGAAATAATTTACAACAATCTGATTCCGACTACAGACATGGTAAAATCAAGCGCATTTCTGGTCTGCTGAAAATTGCCGGTGCGAGCGCTTAAGTTAACCCCCTAAAATGGTAGTTTTTACCGCACAATTTTTTTTGCGTGCAGGTTCCCTTGACTTTTGGGAGCTCGCAATCTTATGTCGTTTTCGTTTTTAGGAACTGGGTCGGTGATCAACACATAAACAAACCAACACCAAGCAAATTATAGTTCGGTCGAACCTGAATCGGGTTGGGGTTGAAACTGTAATTAAGAACGGGTTGCGCCAGTTCCAACCTAGTTCAAAAACGATTTCGACATAAGCCGGAGACAGCTGGTTTGGACATGTGGCAACGAATGCATAAGCAAACCATCGAAGTTTGGCGCGACAAATATTTAAGCACAGACAAACAGACGTAACACTTAGAACAAATCTCGATCAAAATCATAGTCACGAGGACATGTGCGCCCAATGCTAAAATTATTGTATTTGGCCGACGAGTCAATAGATGGCGGTAGTGTGTAAACGTCAAAGGCGAACAAAAACTATACGAGCGCTGCGGGTGGTGGATTGGCCACCTACCATATTTTTGAGTCGACCGTTAAAAAGATGGTCGATGGACAATGATGAAAGTGTGACGTCTGTTTGTCTGTGATTTAAGTATTAAGCTTCTCGAGAATTTTTAGCATTCCGATCACTTCCTCTTTACTTCGAATGTTACGCGCCATGGTCTGGTACTAGTTGGGCACTTTGCGAATCTTTTCTCAAAACCGCAGACCACCAAATAAGTTGCGCGCCGATCGATTATGCGCCGAGTTGTGGGTCGGTCAAAACGATTTCAATCGCTTGCAACTTGAACACAAGAAGGTACGAACAATTTTATTCCATATGTTTTGTATCGATAAAACGATCTTTACTTAAATCCGCAGAGTGTCCAACAAGTTGCGCGCCTGTGGCCCATGCGCCGAGTTGTGCGCCAGCCAAAAAGCAAATAAAGAAATGTCAAAATATCTCTCCGAGGAAGTGAATCACTTTTAGGGCTCGAGTCCTAAACTGGAGAGCGATCATAATCGTTTTATCGATACAAAACATATGGAATAAAATTGTTCGTACCTTGTGTTCAAGTTGCAAGCGATTGAAATCGTTTTGACCGACCCATAACTCGGCGCATAATCGATCGGCGCGCAACTTATTTGGTGGTCTGCGGTTTTGAGAAAAGATTTGCAAAGTGCCCAACTAGTACCAGACCATGGCGCGTAACATTCGAAGTAAAGAGGAAGTGATCGGAATGCTAAAAATTCTCGAGAAGCTCAATATTTACGGCCAGTTCAGAAGATCTGTCCCTTACCTACACGCAAAAAAAAGTGCGGTAAAAACTACCATTTTAGGGGGTTAACTTAAGCGCTCGCACCGGCAATTTTCAGCAGACCAGAAATGCTCTTGATTTTACCATGTCTGTAGTCGGAATCAGATTGGGGCTTATTCACAAATTTCATAACGCTGAAGGGGGTGGGTGGGTGTACTCATGTTGTTACGGCTCATACAAAATTTGTAAAATATTCATACAAAAAGCGTTATGAGGGGGTGGGTGGGTGTCAAAAATGGTCATTTTTAGCGTTATGAAATATGTGAATGAATCCTTGTAAATTATTTCTGTCAAATGTACCAGTAATGTGGTGGGGTGTACCGTAAACATAGTAAATTGGTCTGAATTTCCATGGTAGTTTCAAGAATGGGCGTAAACAGCTAAAATAGTTGTTTTTACCACAGATTTTTTTTCCCATGTACGAATTGAGGCATATTGTTCCGGCAACATTGCCCATTTATTTCATTAAACATAAAACACCTGGCAACTCTGCACTAGAGAAGAAAACAAACCAACTTTTGTAACAACAAAGTTGTAATAAAATTCGAGAAAGCGAGTCGGAATCAAAATTACACCCGTGTCTTTTTATTGGCTTTTTTCCAGTTTCCTCCGCGATATTCTATGGTGTTCGTCGATTTTTAGTTCAAGGTCCAACACATACACTATTCCCTATCTTAGTGTCAAGTCAATACCGTGCACCCCCGCTAATTTGAACGGTACCTCATGCAAACCATCGGGGTTCATTTTTAATTTGAACATCTAGTCACCCTAGAAACGTGTTTCTGGTAACCTCTTTCACTGTTTTGTTTTGATTCTGCGTTCCGTTTCACGGCGTTCCATTTCACTTTACTCCGTTCCATGAGCTAAATGACGTTTGAATAGGCCTATTCACATGACGTCTCAAATCAGCTGATCGGGAAGCACTTTGACATTACTTCTATGAAAATGACAGGCCCGTGTTAGCACCGGTCCTCCACCGATGTAAACAAATGCATAGACGGACCTGTCACATGAAAAGGCATATAATTTTTAATCTGAACGATGTGCAAATTAGCGGGGTACAGATTAAAAGGTGTTCAGATTAAATGTGGTCAAACCAACGGCGGTACCCGGTAGTCACTTTGGGGATGTGATATATCCTAGGCGAGTAAAAAAACAGTATATTTGCTTGCATTACGTAACTACTGGTTATAAATTTTGCTTTATTGTACTTATGCTAGTTCTGTTGTATACGTAAAACAAACACTACGTCTATTATACGGTTACATGTATACATATATAGGTAAGATATATTTCCATAAAAGTTTGGTTTTTATCATTATTTTCTTGTGTTGTAAATGTCCGCATGTATTCTGGTAGGTCTGTTGGTTGTCTCAATTGTATATGTTGGAAAGTTATGTTAGCATTTGGACAAAGTTTTTGTAAAGTTTAGTATTTTACTTTTTTCCAAACAAAAACTAAAATAAGACTGTGAATAATTGAAATTAGTATGCAGATTTAAAAGTTGGAAACATAAAAAAATGGAAATGGTCTGCATTTGTTTTCTAAATGTTAAGGCTACCAAACTTATTGTTGTTCTGGTTGGTTAATCTAAAAATATGCACGAAAGCTCAATGACAATTACATGCGTCACTAAATGCGATCCATTTATTTTGTGCTACTGATTGAAAATGTTGGTCAAGAAAGGAAGATATCTGAAATCGGTTGGATGTTTTGTGTTTGATCCCATACACCTTAGGGAACACTTGAGATTTACTGCTGTTGTCTTGTTGCTCAAATCTCTCTATCATTTATTCTGCCTACTTTAAAACTGTCATTGTTACTTGGTTTTTATTCTTTAAACTAGGATGAATCTCTGCACCGACACCCAAAAATACGAAAAACAAACTATTATTGAGTAAACTAAAGGTTGTAAAATTAAACACACAAAATAAACTAAAATCTGTAAATAGTACCATCAACAACACAATTTAAACTACTACTGAAAAGATTATAATAATTAACAATTTAACCTCCCTTAAAGAACTCTACTCGACCTTTTAACTTTGCCATTTCTATCACGCTGATGCTTTTCGTTACGTTATCTTTGTTGTATAGATTTGTAGAAATTTATCGTTTTTTTCTGTACTACCTGAGCATTAAAATTCTTTACTGTTTGTTCGCGCTAATTGCACATTGAAAGTTCAAAGGTGTCCGAAAAGATCGAGAAAGTGTGTTTTGTTCAAGTACCCAAACTAAAATCGCAATTTTTCGAGAAACTAATCTTATGTTAAAAAAACTGTACTTATCAAGAAATCGGTTTCAATTGAAGCTGTGAATCATGTAAAACTTAAATATAGCACACAATAGATGAGATTATTCTGCAAAATCTCATTGACCGGGATGGTCATTTCGTAGTCCAATGGGCATGTTGGTCAACTGTGTTCCGTTGTTGTCGACGACATCGTATCTTCATCAGTTACGCAAGCCGCTGATGGCCATGGCCGGGTCCAGCAACCGAGAGCAGATTTGCTACCGGTGTCGCATCCAGCGCCATCATGCGGATCATCAGCTATCATTCCCAGCTGAGCGGTCGGAGTGGTGGCCATGGACTTCGAGTAACGATCACCGTAGCCGGCAGCGACCGATAAACCGTAGTTCTGTGGAATCTTCTTCGGATCCAGCCCTTGCTTGATGGCACGCCAGATTTCCAAGTCCGAGGGTGTCAACAGGCTCGGCGAAACGGTCATCATGAAATCATCATTGCCACGACCCTTCGGGGCCGATATTCTCGGTTTGGATGGTGAGCTGACCGGTGGATGTCGCCGCGGTGGTAGTGCTGCCCAGCATCGGATTGGCCAAAATGGGGATGCGATCTTCGTCTTCATCGTCGGTCACTATTTGGGGAAAAAGGCAAATGGAAAAAATGGTATGGGAAATGCGGTTTTTAAGGAATTGCACTATAAGTGACACAGTCACAAGCATTTGGTGATGCAGGTCATTCGAACTGACCACTTGTCGGTTGCATATATTTCTAAGTTAATTATTTGGGAAAAAATATTAAAATGTTTAACGATACTCACATTCATTCGGATCGTACATCGGTTGGTCCTCTACAATCATTTCCGGTGAAAATTTGGGAATGTTGGTCTGTGAAGATACAAAAATATGTTATTCATCGTGAGCTTGTGCATATATTGCATGGAATTAGTATAGGTATTCCTGAAGATCACTCTAGCTTACGAAGCTTCATCTAGTTTTCCTCAGGACAGAGCCTTTTCTTTTCAATTGGTTTTGGTTTATTGTTCTAATCGTGTTTTGTATCGGATTGTTTTAGGATGAACCAAGCATATAAATTTACTTTTAAATTTAATGAATTTTAAACACGGAAATCTTCGAGAATAGGTGTTACGCGATGAAAAAAGGTTGGCACTTTTAGATCGTGTCATTAGCAGATTTCAACGATTTTTGTCTAAAATTTTATTCTACATTTGCTCCAATGTTTGAACATTAGATATTCTATGGAACCATTAGTGCTATAGCTAGCCTATATTAGTACAGCATACAACATGGCCGGCCTTAAAATTTGTTTGAGATCAAAAGCTTTTTCTTAAGACAAAGTTTTGATTTTCTGTAAATAATTGGATACAGACATTTTATTTATTTGTTACATCTGGCTTGGATGACCTCAATACGATTTTTGAAAGTTAAATTTTTACCTAGCATGAGCCCTTGCTACTTAACTTCATCTGATCAATTTATTGAAACAAAAGATATTATAGTACAGATAGAGATTGTCGCTGTCGTCGCTGTCCGCAACATGTCGGGGCGATAACTGTCAAATGGTTTGTACTTTCACGCTAAACTTGCTCCGCTCAAAAATGATTGCCGAGAGCACATTTTTATTTTGCTTCTGAACATCATGAACATGCCTCTGAAAAATTCCAATTTGGTTTTTTTTTCTGTTCGACTTGCCGAAGCACTTCCCTACTTGGGGGAAAAAACCATCGACCCCCGGCTTTTTTCCAGAAAAAAATCCCGAAAACTTCTCATCCTACCAATGGCCAACTGTTTGCTGCCGATCGGGAGATGACTGATGACTTCTGTTTCCTTCGATCCGCACACAACTTGTTGGTCATTGGCAACTCACGAATGAGTGCGACTTATACACAATATTCACTCATTCAGCCAGTTCTGCATTGGTTGCCCTCATTCTGTGAAGTTCGAAACACATGCGCTGCGTGGATCTTGTTCAGCCTGTCTGAAAAGATAGCAAAACACGGGGCAGCTCCGCTTGCCGCCATAAGGATCAAAAATATGTAGAATCCAAATGTTTACACTGCCACTGCTGCGGCGCCGTTTTCAAAAACACAAATCGTCACAAAAATAGCAATATAAAGAGTTTATTTGTATTCTTTCTATAAATAAATTGTATACCAAGTAATTAAAAACTAATATTAAATGCATATTTCCAACAACGATTTGAGATTTGTGTCGTAACAGGAGCGTGAGCGGAGTTTCAAAGTAATTGCTGTAAAGTAACAAAATGTTTGGCCTTAACTCATTCGCGTTTGAATTTGACAGTTATGTACCCACCAGATGCAAGGATGGTTCGGCAAGTCAAACAATGGGAACACTAGCGACAATCTCCATCTTGTACTATAATATATTTTGTTTCAACCATTAGGAAACCTTACATTGCTCAAATTCGTAAGAGCGTGGATAAATTTAGTTGATTAGAATATTCGTGAGCCTTCCATTCAGCGCAGCACACTAGGATTCTTATGAGCTGAGAGACGGTTTGGTGGGAGGTTCGTCAAGTACATTTATGTGCTCCTGAGAAATATGTAACTCTAAATACTAGTCGTAATGTCATGTGGCATCCCCAAAAATATCTTTCAATATTCTTAGAGAAATATCTTGTAAGAATAACAATCTTATTTCTTGGTTCATATTAGGTTTTTTTTTGTTATCTTGATTTCTAAAGTACCTATTTTTAAGGCACTCAGTCGCTACCAGCCCTATTGAGGAAGAAACTAATAATTTCCGTACTGTCGTGAATCGCAAGGTAGTCCCATACGTAAAAAGTGGGAATTAAAATACAGTACTGAGAAGTTTTTGCGCGTTTTGGCTAATTTACCAGAAAAAGTCGTGCTGCATTAGTAGTGCAATCGAAAGGTCATTGGGAAGATATGTTGAAAACTGATATCAACTCAATTTGAAATGTGATTCATGTGCAAAGGTAATATTACCGAGTCTAGAAACTACCAATCTAATTTCAAACTAACTAACAAAGTTTCTTGGTAAATAATTCATGATGGAAACTCCTTTGAATATTACGCTGGATTTCTTCAACAATTCGGCAAACATTTTAGTGTTTCCGACAATTATTTTTTCATAAATTCTCCAAGCTGTAGCTGTAAACACGCAGCTATTCAGAAAGACCAAACTGAGGGTCGTGGGTTCCAATCCCGCTGGTCGAGGGTCTCTTCGTAAAGGAAATTTTCGTGACTTCCCTGGGCACAGTGCTGTTAAATATCACGAATATCACGTGACTTTGACAATTGAATATTGCTTATATCAAAAATGTTTTTCCCGGTGACCTTTTCCGAATTACTATCGGTTGGCCAAACTTGCTGATACGATATTTCACATGGCAAAATGCTATAAGCATTTTAAATTTTCCAATTTTTTTTTTACATTTAACAGCACTGCCTGGGCATAGAGTATCTTCGTACCTGCCACACGATGTACACGTGCAAAACTGGTTAATTGGGGAAGAAAGCTCTCAGCTAACAACTGTGGAAGTTCTCATAAAAATGCATGAAAAGAAGAAGAAAAAAACATGAAAAATATATTTTTATGAATCATGGGAAATATGATCTAATCATTTTCTAGGAATTCATCAAGGTACATCTTGGCAGAAATTTTTACGACAATTTAGCCAAGGAACTTCTAGCCTCGGGGAATTCTGTAGGAATTGCTCAACATATCATCATCTGCTTCTTCAAGGAATGCCTTTAAAAATCAAAAGCATCATCAGTCATCGCCAGCAGCACTATGCCAGTGCTGCGTATAACAAGGACCTGGGAGGGAGACACCAATACTACACACGAAATAAAAAACAAACTTCAAGATATTTCCAGCTCACCAACGACAATCAAGGCAGGCTTAATGAAAATCGCTAGTTTGGTTTTGGTGTGGTACCTTCGATCTTTCCGGACAAACTTAGAAATTGGGCCATATTTCTCTTAATCATTTAATTAATAAGTAGGACTTGTTCTACCTGTCCTACTTACTTCCCGCGCCACTGACTGTCACGTAAAGGGTAGAAGAAGGAGAGTTCCTTGAACGTTTTGAAAGTGGAAATTGTGGGACTATTCTCTTAAGTTCGAGACAGTCGAATAAAGACATTGATGAAGAGTTCAACAAAAACCACAAATTCCCAAAAATATCGTCGTCTTCATAGATCAAATATGTTACCAGGGATCCGCTAAGGGTTAATGCAAACCAACTCACAATGAAACTATTCGAAGATATGCCAACGTGTTCCAAAAGGAATTTTTCAAATAAACTGGCAAGAAGATGAAACCTCTACCAAAGATCACACTGGAATTTAGTTGTGAATTTTTGGCGAATAGCACACTCAAGCGAAACATGGCATCAGTTAGTATGATAATCCGACAGTAATTTCAGGAATCGGTCTTCGAAACAAACATTTTACATGAGTTTCCACGGGGAAGAAAGTTATTAGCAATATTCAATTATTATAGTCACGTGATATTCAACAGTTGTTTGGTTCTACTGATTTTTACTTCTTGAAGATTGATGTTTGTTTTGATGATGATGTTTGATGTTTATAAGGTCGACTCTTCAATTCCGAACTGACGATGTTTTGGAAACACTGGTATACATCATACCAAAAATGCATCGGTTGTACAAAAAAAATAGTTCAGTTTCTCATAACTGCAAGTTATCGAACGGAAATACCTCCTGTATACTAATATCTACTTTGACTTGCATCTATCTCTTTGAACTCTCAATCAATCATCATTTACACACTTAGAATAATATGCCGAATCTCGGCTTTTGGAAACCGAGATCCGCACAGCCGAGCGCTCGGCAGTCATCTCGGCTTAATAGTTTTAAACTGATTAACTCGGTTTCTGTGAAAAGTTTTATCTACCGTGTTTAACCGAAAATCTCGGCATCTCACAAACTGAAATCTCTGCTAAAATGAAAAACAATCATTGTGAGGCACTTTTAGCCTCAGAATATTATTTAGTTTTCATTAGTGTTTTAAGCAATGTCAACTTTGGAGCTGCCCATATATCATAAATGGAAATGGTTAATGACGTGTCCTTTAAATTCGAGTTATTATTTCATAATTACTTCCCGGCAAAAAAAGCACATAATATCCGATATCTAGTACTAAATTACATAAAAACAACAACTTTGAGCGTACTTACTGAAGAGTTTGTACAATCTAGCTTCCTCCCGCTCATGATTTCCAGCACTTGGTTTATTGTAAGAACTTTTCCACGATATTTACACTACTTTCCACATATACACAAAAGCGATGTGAATGAAAACAAGATGGCAGATGATAAAATAAAATGCCGAGAATCTCGGTAAACTTAGGTCCGAAACCGATATATCAGCATTTGCTACAACTGAGTTCGGTGAAAACATTGTTAGCGTTGGTGCTCGGCTTACATAGTTGCCGAGATACGGATAAAAAGTAGAATTAACCGAGATTTCAGTTTCAGAAGTTGCCGAATCTCGTTAAAATTATTTTTAGCAGAGTTTTCAGCAAAATGTGCAGAAGCCGAGTTGATCCAGCATTTCAAATGCCGAGCTCGCGAACAAAATTTGAGTGTGTAGAACGACCATTCAGTCGTCAAATAGCCCGTCAAATCCGGTGATTTTCCTTTATTCTGGCATACAGCAAATAGTGCAGAACGGCACCGCCGTCACCGAAAATCGATACATTCCGGTCCACGTGACGTCAGATGCCGAGAGATCACGTGCACTCTTCTTCGACATCATCTATCCGAATGCTGCTCACCACCCACGTCACGCATTTACTAGTGGTTGTGTGCAACAGCAAAGGGATGTGAGATTTTCCATGGCGTTTGATTCTCAACTTTAGTCGTTGTTGGGTTCTGGTGGAAAATCACAACCAGAAAAGGAGAAAGTGTGTTCACTGCTCTACATTGTAAAAGTGCATTCTGCGCTGGACCGAGAAGATGAATCGGAGCTGGCTAGAGGTAGAAGTAGTAGGTAGGCTAGTAGTAGTGGAAAAGTAATCAATGGAGATGTCTCATACCAAATACTACCCGTACCAGAAACTCACTGTCTATCGAGGCTTGTGTTAAGCAGATGCCATCACATGACTGGCGATGCTGAGATAGAACTGTGCATCTTTCCTATATGCCTAATTAGCTACTATTTTTATGCATTCCTGGAAGACGTAACACTGCTTGGCCACGTGGAGAGAGATATTTTTACTTTCTTTTCGAGTTGAGTAGAGTTCATACTTTAAAATTGATGCATTTTACGATGCAGCTCTTATATAAAAGTATAAATGGCCTATGTTGGAATTAGTTATTTACTAATCACACGAAGAAGAATTTTTCGTACAGCGCATGTTAACAAAACAACTATGGTAGTAAACTCTCAGATTATGTCAATAGTATTATGAAAGTTTCCTATACTTCCCAGACTTGCAGTGCAAAGACCTTATGCCTGATGTCTAAGTAATTTTTGAAGGTTTAAAGTTGATATTTTTGACTAGTGCTTGATAGTTTTTATGTTTCGACCAGTGCTTGATCGTTTTTAATTGTTTTATCACTTTTGATCGTGTTTGGATGTTTATGACCGTCGGTCGATTGATCGGTCTCAACAGTTTTTAATCATCGCCATGCCGTTTAAATTATATATTGAAAGTTTTAAGTAGTGTTTGACCGTCTTTCGATTACAGGGTGTCCATTGAAAATCAAATGTACAATTCCAGGATTTCTAAAAATTAGCAGCAGATTGAAAAACAAAGAAGGGGATTCTTGCGAACTGACTTTTTTTATTTTCATTCAAAGTGTCAAATTTGGATAGACAACACAATTTTTAGGTTTTCAAATGTTTTATTGGGATATACACGGACTTGGTTTGACCCTTCAAAAATCGACCTCAGCTGAAATCGGGATTTTTAGTTTCTTCTATTCACATTTCATATACTTAAGTTTATAATTTCCAATAAATAGTGATAGTCTGATCATTTATCGTATCGGCAATGACTAAATATTTTTTTCAGATTTTATTGTACTTACTTTATGACCCCACCCACAAATTACATACAACAAAGTCGCTCCAAAATACCGCAATTTGTGCACAACTTATTTTATAAGAAGAGCTTCCAGAAATGTAACACCGTAAACAAAAAGGTAGCGAAAAAAATCACTCAAAATTCAAAATCTAATGATAGAGTAAAATAATTAAACGTGTGAAAATCAGATTTTGTCTGCATTATCTCGAAATGGGCAGTATGGTAAAGTTGTGCTTATACTTTCTGGGTCACCCTATATGTGCGCTCAAAACGATTTCAATCTTGAGAGAAATAAAAATAATATAAACTATTTGTGAAAATATCTAAAAGACTGCCCATCCCAAAGAATCCATAGAGAATTCAGTTCAGAGAGATTTTGGAATTATATGACCAAATTTCTGATCTGTGCAGCTAAAAAGTTTAATAACCAACCCATTTCTTTCTAAGAAAGGCTCGTCAAGAATCTCGTTAGGAGCTAAACAAAAATCTGTAATGCTATACATTTATCCATTGAAGCTCTTGCAAGAAAATGTGTTTGGAATGGTTGGAAGTATCCGCTGTAAATCTAAAGAATTCTTGACAGGGGCCTCATAAGTAAGAGTTTTGTCAAAGATCAGGGACTAGTCAAACTAGTAATCTATACAAGGCTCCACCGAGAATCAGTATCATCACTTATCGCACTTATCGCATCCTCCAAATTCCTAATGAATTTAACGAATTCTCCAGGAACTCAGTCCAGGAAGGTCAGCAGATCTCCCAAGAAATTTTTCCGATATATATTTTGTTTTGGTTTACGCCAACCTCTGCAAATCTACTAAGAATTTAAAGAAAAATCAGTCAAGAATTCTTTCAAAAACTCATTAAAATCATCATATGCAAATATATCACTACCTTGCCAGTGGTGTTCAAAGAACTTTCAAGAAACTGGTCAATTACCACCTTGATTCCATTAGGATTCCTGCAAAGATTTCATTAAAAGTACGAGTTGTTAACGTTAGGCAGTCGGGCGCCTCCAAAAAAAATCTAGTTCGCTTAAGGTGAAACATCTTGAAATCCAAAGATGGCTGCCAGAATTCCAGACTTGTGCCTCTACTCACGTTTTCAAGGGCACTAAACTTGAGAAATACTAGGCATACGTTCCTGATCTTATCTTAAGCTTTCTGCCATTGCACAAAGTCAAAATAAAAAGTGCCCTGTGGTTGGATGCTTCCTTCGCGAGATTAGTGTCGTTGAAGTTTTATTGCAATCTTAGAAGTTTGATTCCAAACTGTTTCACCTTAAAGTGCTTTAAATTCAAACAAACAGATATTCTTATGTTTGAAATACGTTCTATCCCGGTGCGTTTTCCTATTTCCCGTATTTCTTCCGGTCGTTTGTAATTCCCGAGATTTTCCGCTTTTCCCTGATGGATGACCATGATCGTTTGGGTAGTTTTTTGACCGTTTTTTATACGGATTTGGACCGTTTTGATCAACTTGTACCAATTTTAACCTTCGTTTGATAATTTGATGATGATGATGACTGTCGTTTGATAATTTTCCTTAGTCTTTGGCAGCTTTTGACTATCGGCAGGCCGTTTTTTCTTCTTCTTCTTGGCATTAACGTCCCCACTGGAACAGAGCCTGCTTCTCAGCTTAGTGTTCTTATGAGCACTTCCACAGTTATTAACTGAGAGCTTTCTATGCCAACATTGCCATTTTCGCATTCGTATATCGTGTGGCAGGTACGATAATACTCTATGCCCAGGGAAGTCAAGGAAATTTCCATTACGAAAAGATCCTGGACCGACCGGGAATTGAACCCAGACACCTTCAGCATGGCTTTGCTTTGTAGCCGCGGACTCTAACCACTCGGGTAAGGAAGGCCCCATTCAGGCCGTTTTTTATCAAATTTCAATCGTTTTTGATCGTTTATGGATGTTTTTGACTGTCGTTTGATTGTTTTTGGCAGTTTTCGACCATCGACATGCAATTTTTGATAATCTTTTGATCGTTTTGGACCATTTTCATTCAGCTTTGAATGATACAAACTATTGTTTGATAATTTTTGGATGTTTTTGACCATTGTCAGGCCGTTTTTGATCATACAGTGGGATTCCGTTTTTGGCACCAAAGTAGAAATTTTCAGTTGCCAAAACGGAACCGAACCAAAATCGGAGACCATTTCTTAAATTTAAAATTTTTAAATTTTCTTTTCCTAATTTTTTTTTCAACTATTGATTTGAAAACATTATAAGAATTACCGAAAAGCTAAACATTACATTTAATTTGCCAATTGGATTAGATGGACAAATTGATGTAATTGATCTAATCCAATTGCAAATTAAATGTAATGTTTAGCTTTCGTAGTTGTTAAACTTCCACTCGGCTGGTTGGCCGTAAACCACGATTCATAATTAAAACAAGTATTATAAGAATGTTAAAACATCATCTTTATGGAATCATAAGGCATCGAGACTTCGGAAAGGTTCACTTCGAAGCATTTTTCCGTAGGGTTATACTATGCCATGAATCTATAGTCCCGTAATGTTAATTCTGGCAAGCGTTTTACATACTTTTTTGGCCTCAACGTCTTCATTGATTGTTTAGAAGTTTTATGTACACTTTTGAAGAAGTGGGCCATGTAAATTCAATAATCGCATAAGTGACCTTTATTCAAGAACTGGACATATTCTTAAAAGCTATGTAAGAAAACAAAAAAAAAATAATAATTTAGTTTGCTTTCTCACAATGTATTTCTGTAACAAAAGCGCTGGGTGTTGCAAAACGGCATGTGCTTTTTTTAATTTTCAAATCATTTAACTGTTGTACTTTAGTGGTAAAATTTGACAAAATTCGATAAGTTTAGAATTGCATTTTCATTTTATGTTTCTGATATTTAATAATGAATGATTGACTGCAGTCAAAAGGGCATACATGAACATGAGATGATCCCTAAATGCGACTTGTAATTTGTAGAATTTAATGTTTACTTGAAAAAAGTTTTAATTGAGCTTGATATACGGTGTATGTTTTACACCTACCTACGGAAATATGCAGGATCTTGTTATGAAACCTCTAGAACCTGATAGGAATCTTCAGGTTCTCATGAAGAATCTACAGAAAAAAACTATAGGGCTCTTAAGCATCTTGCAGGAATTCGTAGGATCCTGTCCCGAAGGATCTTGCTAAGGATTTTACTAAGAATAACATCTTGGGATTCCGCTGCGATATTGGTGAAAATCTTCAAGCAATTTTCAAATGTTTTTTTTTTTATTATTAGGCTACCACTAGCACTCTTCAAATTCCTCTGGAAAACTTTTGAAAATCCCCAAAATTTCACTAGAAATACTCAAAATACCACTGGTAATTCACATTATCCTACTTAAATTTTACAGGACGCCCTAGAAGTCTTAAGAGTTTATTAGGAATCACCAGATTTTTGATATAATCCCTCATAACCAATTATACATTCTCAGGATCCCACAAGAAATCCTCATTGTTCACTTGGAATTTGTAGATATCCTCAAACCGTTTTTTTTTCGCGAAGTCCCTAAGACCAAGAATACCCTAAGGATTCTCCAGGGTACAGTTAGGAAACTCATAGACCCTTCTCTTAGAGAACATTTTGATTATGTTGAGACCCGTTTCCTTGATTAACAATCTTGTATAGAATTCTGGATCGTCTCCTAACAAATATAACGCCTTACAGAGCCTATAACAAAGAGGGAACGTAGCTTTAAATAGTTGACACAGAAAGATCAATATATACACCAATACACGCCAAAAATGGAGCATGCCAAAAATGGAATCCCACTGTTATTTGATTGTTTGGGTAATTTTTGACCGTTGATAATGGTCCAAATATTAATGGGTTTTGATCATTCCGACTAACGTTTGATAATTTTTGGGATGTTTTTGACAGTTTCTTGATCTATTTTGATAATTTTTCCACCGTTTTTGGCAGCTTTTGACCATTGACAGGCCATTTTTGGCTGTTTTTCATCACGACAATCTGTCATGAAACGGCCTACTTTCCTGCACTGAATTATGCAGTGCGGTAATAGTCATTACGCAACGCTTTCTCATAACGCAACTATTTTAAGTTGTGTAATGAATCATTACACAACAATGTTTCAGAAATTGTAAAATAATAATGAATGCATTCCGATGTGATTTCTGATTACCTCAAGTGGTCTTTTACGAAATTGCAAAAAAAAATTGTACGCAACTTGTTGCAGAACTGGATTTTTTACAGCACTTATTGTAATTATGTACGACTCATGCTGTAAAAATTATCATTCCGCAACTTGTTACGTAAACTACTAATTCTTGATCGATTTTAATCGGTGTTTGATTGTGTTTGAATGCTTTTGACCGTAGTTTGATAGTTTTTGATCGTCGTCATGCCGTTTATGATCATCTGTCGAACGTTTTGAAATACTTATTGATGGTTTTTGGAAGTTTAACTGTCTTTTAATAGGTCTTGAATGTTTTACGTTTTTACTCGTTTTTGGCAGTTTTTTGTCCATCGTCAAGCCGATTTTGACCATATTTTGATCGTTTGTTATTGATTGGTTTAAATCGGTTTATAGATTTTTGATGTTTTCGACCAACGTTTGGTTTATTTGCTACATAACTTCCAATTTCATAGAAATCGATGAGATTTTAAAAAGTTATGGCTATATGTTAGTTTTAGACGTGAGAATACCTATTTTCGGTCGAACTTCCATTGTATGCAAATTTCATTAGATTTGTTGTAAGGGTGTTGCTAGGCCTATCAAGAGGATGTTTTTTTTATTACTTTATTAGTGGCCACAGGCTGGTTCGCCACCAAGTATTAGGATGATTTTACACCTGTACCTAATCGTTTTGCATAAATATTTGGAAACCAATTTTGGCCCACAGTGTGGCAAAAGTTCGAGCTGTATATTATGTAGCAAAAAAAAACTTGCAAATTGTCTAAAATATATATGATTTTTAAATTTAGTGAATTCGGCATATAATTTTAATTGTTCGAAAAAAGTCACCAAAATTCATGTTTATTGGAAAACTGCTATTTTGGCTACATAACAGTTATCCCGATTTTTAGTAAACTTGTGATTAAAATTTGGTGTGTATTTTCTGCAAACAACGTTTTATGGCTTATAGACGTATTCCTGTCATAAAAATCGATAATTTGTGTTTCAGTCAGGGAACTTTTGTTTCGACGTTTCGAACTAAAATAGTGCAAATATTTGGTCATAAGCCCTTTTGCATAGGGTAAGGGGTGATAAAATTAACACCTTAAGAATATCACCTTGTCTCTGATAGAAAAAAACTAGGAATTTGTTTAGTTTTATCGCAAAAAAACGATGCAATTGTTCACTCTGGCCACGATTACAGGGTTTGACGGTGTCAAAGTAGAAGGTGCACCATAATAATACCCGTCTGTGAAACATATCACCTTCCCAATACTTTGGCACACCTCCAACGGTTCATGATTTATCATGAAACGGCTGCTTTCAGTGCTGGTTGTTGATGTTTCAGTTCGTTTACACGAGCTGTAGCATCGTTTGTACTAATCAGTAATGGTGGTTAAGTTTCGATGCCAGCGTGTGATTGGACGTGAAATTGGAAGTGATTGTGATAGTTTTGTTAAAAATATATCTATACTAATGATGTGAATTCTACTAGTTTAATAATGGACATAACACATTTTGCAATCATTTCTCTGAATATACACTTTATTGCCTAGTTCTTCACACATGCATGATAAAAATGTTTATAATCACAACGAGTGCAGAAGAATGGATCGAAGTGATTTTTTTTACTGTAACTTTCTTGATCGTAGTGCTAAATCGTAGTTTGAATAGTAATAACTCTACAGCAACAAAATTAATGAAAAACTTAATTTAAATATCTTTTAATTACTTAGTAATGATAACAGATGGTAAATGGTAATAACAATGATTTTATATGAAAATTGTGTGATGTGAAGTGATATAATGGAAAGTGATAGTGAAAAGTGATATAATAGATAGTATATCTGAAATATATTACGAAAATTGATGAGTGATCGGTGATATACGCGATAGTGTCAAAAATAAATGTGTCGATAGTGAGTGATGAAATGAAACGGGGAATGAGGACCTTTTCATAAAACTATTTCATTCTTTACTTTAACCACTCTAGAAGCATTTCAGGCCTAATCATAGTTTGATAGTAGTCTGAACTACTAGACTGCAAAACTACGGTAAGGGCTGATTGCTGCTAGGGTACACAGTGACCATTTGAGCAACATTGCTTAGGAACGTCTGTGTGATGAACGCAATAGAGGCTTATAAAAGCAAATGTTGGGAAGGAGCTTAGGGCTGATTAAAAGTGCCAGTACTACCCCTATCACTACTGAAGATGCAATTGTTCATGTTACTTGAACTATGTGGGTAAAATGAACAACTGTTGGTGGTAAAATGAACATCATGCCAAATACGTCAGCAAAACACATATTTTTGAAAATTTTCATTGCATCACCGAAAATAATGATTGTAGCTCATTTAAAAAAAAAAACCTGAAGGTATAAGATTTGACATCATATCATAACGACATTCACCTCACTGAAAAACCTCAAGACCTTAGAGCTAAAAGTTATGCCAGGTCGTATTTTCAAACGTGCTTTTTTAAAATCTGAATTTTCGTTGATATATTCACTTCAATTGACCTTCGTATCAACTTGAGCGCTCTAATTTATGGTATAAATCGTACGTGCGAGATAAAACCAATAGAAAGTGTTTTTTTTTTCTCTGTAAAAGGGATGGTAATCACTTTACCACCACTCACCCTAATTGTAGCCAGTATGTTGAAGGGTTACTGCAAGGTATTTATTTCTTTTAATCTGTTTATTCAACCAAGGTCGAATTTTTGCCCAACTTCACTCTATAACGCTAAAGAATACCCAATGTTCTAAAAAGGAAAAAAGTTCTATGACTATGATTGTAGCAAAACTCAAAAGTTTCTGGCTTTAGTTAAAGCAAAGTATGCTGTTTTGCCCAAGAAAAATAAAAAAATTCCTTGACTGAATGGGATCAAGAAATTTCCTACAGAGAGCCCCCTTTGTAATGACATTTCTTCAATACTGTATACTGCGATCAAAAAAATGTTATTTTCTGGGCCATTTCTGGGAAGATATCATCAAGCAGCTGTTAGTTTTCGGAATATATCACTTTCTTAATATTGTACACCGTGGTCAGTAGCTAATCAGCATTTCATACTATGGGTCAAATTCAGGAATTGCAATGAAAAAACGGGACAGTTCATTAGAATCTCAAAAAACTGTATCGTCTGTTCAATACGCTATCGTCTGTTCAATACACTACGTATGGTCAGTCTAGCTCTAGAGAACCGCCGCACTTATGGTTTGTTGAACCTACTTTTGCCTGGCAAAAAACATTTTGAATCTACGCTGCGTCGTCACGCTTACACTTTCTATCCTCGATGAAAGCGAAAGCTACGCCCACTATACCTATGAGTGCACTAATGTGCAATGAAATACACGTGCAGTCGCCAAGAATTGGCTTTGTTTGTGCCAAGAGTTTCATAAAAAAAGAATACCTATATATAAAACATGGATTCCGTACGTTGCGTCCTGTGATCATTATTCGAAGGAGGAGCTCTCCCGCTCTATAAAGAACAATTTATGTGACACCGTTGTTTGTGTTGTGCTTGTTTTTTTTTTTTTTAAATTCAAATTTATTTTTGCTCCAACTATGTTGACAACTTCACAGGGCACACACGATTCGGTGGTGCTGTGCTCTTGTTGCCGTGCGGTGCCGCAACACTGAATCATAAGGATAGAACCAACGAAGAATCTCTCGAGGCATTGTTGTGCAAGATGGGCGGGAAATCTGGATGAATGAAATCGTAAACGATGGCGTATACCACCAAATGGTCTGATGGTTTCTTGCCGGGCAAAAATAGAATGTCAGGCGGTTTTTGATTGCGGTAATGAAGATGAAGAATTCGTCATGTAACAATACGATTTTATTAGTTTAATGGAGATGCCTGATGGCTGTTGTTTTCGGGGCAACCGGTCGTCACCTAAGCTTGATTTAACATGTGATACAGCCGGGACGCGTTCTACTTCGAACTAGAGCATCCTTCATCGGAAGATTTATTGCTGTTGAAATCTTGTTTTATTTCAAGACAAACTACCGATGTACGGTTGTGTCACAGACAAATAGAGAGTACAGTTAAAAAGTTCAATACAAAATATGCAACTAAAACTCCAGCGACTCTTTCAGGTGTTCATCCTACTACAGTTAAAAAAAAAACAACCCTTGGAAGAAATTCTTAGAGAGGAAATTCCTGGGAAACTCCAGCATGATTCCTGAAAATTCTTCACAAACATCCCGATGCAATTCCTCAACAATTCATCAAAAGATTCCTGTATGAATTCTTACAAAATTTATTTGAAGAAAAACCTCCAAAAACTCCTTCGAACATTTCTCGTGAAATTCACCCAGGGATTCTTTTAGAGATTTTTTTTTACTAATTATCTCAGAGGTTCGTCCAGAGATTTTTTCAGGTATCATCTCCTCAAGCAATTTAAGCCTCAAATAGTTTCTCATAAATCATCCCCAGAACATTCTCCAAGAGTTTATTCATAAGCTCCAACGCTCATTTCTTTAAAATTTATTTATTATTTATGTTATTAATAATGAATATTGCTTCAGAAGTTTTACAAAGAATTTCCGAAATTTTCGTACAGGTTACTGCAACAATCCATTCCAGGATAAACTGAACAGTCTTCATTATATACGCTAGGAAATTTTTACTGCAGTTTATAAGTTTGCATTAAGCAACGATACAGGAATTATATTAGCAATTCTTTAAGAGACCCCAGAGCACGCATATTAGTACGCAGGGCGAATTAAAGTGCTATTTGGTAACTTGGGCCCTCTAGTACTTTCTCGAATTATGCCCAAGTGAATTTATCCAAGGATTTTGTAAAGGAATTAAGTGAATTTTCCCATTATTTCTCCAGGAATTTTACCGCCAAGACTTTCTTCAGAGTTTCAGAGTAAACTTTGGAAGTAGTCCTGAAGAAATCCTTCAAGCACTTCCATGAGGATTTCAAGGAAGAGTATCGCAATGCCATGTGTGATATCTGAGAGAAACTTTGGATAAAGCCTTGAATCAATTTCTGTAGGTAATCAGAAGTGCCTTCAAATTTATTAAAGAGTGTTTTGTGTATTTCTGGTAAAGATGAATCGAAGACAAGCTTCAAATTTCCAAAAGCACAAATCTGTGAACCAGATATCCGATCGAGCTGAAAACTTTATCGTTAACTGACTTGTAATGACCAATCATTCAAATTCTCAGCTTGAATAGTTGCCTGATTCTTGAAATATTTGCCTTCAACTTATCTTCACCTTCAGGAAATTTTAAACAAATCTTTCAAGTCGAACTATTTGATGAATCTCTGAGAATTCCTTGAGTGTTCCAAGTTCAATTCCTTGAGTACATCAAACATTTTGAGGAGTGTGTTAATCTAGTAGGCTAGTAGGCTAATTACAATTTATTAATTGAGAGACCCATAGGGGCAGATTGGGTAAGACGGACCACATCCATCCTCGAGTTTTATTTTTGATTTAACCTCAAAATAATATGATGCAAAGATGTACAAGAACATTCCGAGTACATTCTCTGAAGACACCGATGATCTATAACGCCATTTCAGACTCCTTAGGGTTATAGGTTTTGATCGTCTTTTTTTCTAAAACGGTTCCATTGCATTGTGCATTCGTCTGGAGAAGACAGTATCAAAATCTTAAGCGATTTTGAAGGATTCATTTAAGAGGTTCCTGGATGAATCTTTTAAAGTTTTATAAATAGATTTAGCATGGGTAATAGAGCTTAGTGACATTTGAACACACGTAGACTAGCATACGCTCGTCATACACAGTTTGTTTTTGTTTTCCTCAAAGAAACTTGCACACGCTTTCCAGACTCATCAAAATGCATATGGAAATATTACCCAATTTTGAAAAATTTACACCCGGTTTCTGGGTGTTTTTTCGAGACTGAGTGCATATTGTTTTCCTCTAAGGTTAACAACTACATCTACATTAGGGCCCCCTTACCATTGGGCGTGATAACCACTATAGATTAAGGAAGAAACAGGTCCGTCACACTCGGGCTCAGATTGGGTACCACTTCTAGTACTGCATTTGGTCCCTCGGTAGTACAAAAGGTACCCAAGTTTGACAGATCGCAGTACACTTTTCACGGAATTCTAGATTACCTTATGAGCCATAAAATTTTGGGCAACTGCAAGGGACATGGAGGTCTTTAATTTGTCTTTGGAAGAAATGAAAGGTAGGTAATGGGACCATAAAGATGATTCAATGCTTTGATTTTTGCATAACAAATACTTATACGAACAACTATAAGACGAACATGGAAATAATAAAACGAAAACAACAATGGCAACAATGGAATGAAGCACTATCGCTGGTTTTGATATTTTGTTGACGACTGCACTACTGTTTGTACCTGGCTCGTTCCTATGATTTTTATTATTTGTAGCAAGTTTGTATCTTTGTTGTTTTTAAAACCATTGTACCTGGATGTCCCTAGTTTGTATTGTTGCACTTGTATTGTAAACTTTGAGGTTAGTTGTGGTAATGGGACGTACAACACCAAATCAGTTTGGATGCGGTTGCGTAGCCTTGGAAACCAATGTTAACTATGATTGAAATTCTCAATAACCTTTTGAATATAGAGATAGAAAATGTCGTCTGTATAATACAGTCTATAAATTTCTCATTATCAGCTTCTGCTTCATTCATGCTATTTTAGACTATGTACGATGTTCTGCCGTCCAAAAATTGGCAATGCTTTCTTGTAGTTCAAAAATTTATGATTATTCCTTAGATAATACGTTAATACGTAAATATAATGAAAATGTGAATATCTTGTGATATCACCTAGAAAAAAATGCTTGGTTCATCCTGAAAAGAAACAAATTCATCACGATTAGAACAAAAACACAGTGTTTGTTGTTTTCAACATTTGGAGACTTTATTTTCCGTTTTTATCCAATTATCCAGTAGTATCGCTTCTTTCAATCCGTTTCTCTCTTTTCCGGTAGGAATATGCTTGTATGCAATGGATTAAATTCTAATAATTTTATGTGACATTAGGTGTCCATGTGTGTGTCTGTACTTCTGTACGTCTTAATTGTCATAATTTATTATTATTATTAATCATCAACATTTTGTATCATTTCTCGTTTCGTTCGTTTTGTGTTCATCATCTTTGCTGCCCAGCATTCATTATCGACAATTTCTTATTGCATCTTTGCTTTATTGATATAAACGGGTTCAGTTCGTTGGAACTGGGGTGCGGCTGTACGTTTCGGCTTGTCTGATTCGTTTGTTTTCGTTTCCGAATCAGCCTACTGTGATTTACATTGAAATCTGTGTGTTATTAGTTTTTTTTTGCGTGCAATCCGTTTGTATGAGGTTTTTCTGTGTATAATTTTAGCGTCTGATCGCCATATGTTCTGTATATATCTTAAGATTTAAAGTAAAAACATTCGCAATTAAGTCGTTTCTCTAGTCTTTTCGACGTTTGCTTCATTCTTTTAATTTCAATAGCTTTTGAATTGATTCGGGTTTTTATTATTCTGTTATATTTATCAATGTAGATTTAATATCCATGAATTTTATTCATCCTTAAGCATTATCGCTCAGTTTTACGTAATCTCTACAGGACTAAAATATACCTTATTCAAATGCCGCTGCTTTCCTTATCGATTCATGTATAGATAAACTGAAATGTTGAACTCACATCGGTGGAAACAAAACAATCCCAAATTTGGGTTCAAAAAGAAATGGGTAAACTACATGGGACGGAAAATTGATGTTTACTATTATATAACACACTGAGGAAAGGTTGTAACAAGAGGTTCATAAGGTAGATATTTTTGATTGTTTTGATTAGTCATGCATATGGGGTTAACATGTAGTAGGAAATTATCTCAATAAGAAACGGTTGAATCGCGATAGTCGTCGTGGTTCGATTTGTTAGACATTTATCTTTTAAACCTAATGGGAGGCTGTTCAAACCATAAAAATATAAAAAATACGTACGACAGAACGAATGATTTGGCAACCGTTTTGTCAACATAATACCACATAACTAGACTTCAAAACAATTAAAGCTTCTATATTTCGTGTTTGTACGTCAAAACAGTTACTCGTTTCTTTCCGCCTCCCTTCATAACATTATGTTTTACAACTGTTGCATCTTTGGTATCATCAAATTCCTCGTCTCTCCCCATACACCGAATCAGTAACAGTTACATACATATATGCACATATAAAACAACCTTAACAATTACTAATCAGTTCTTTTTAATCGTCCGTTCCAACTTCTTTAAAATCCTTCGACCCTCCCGCTTGTTTATATATAGTCGGTTGTGTGTATAAAAACATTCAATTCCGCAGCTCTTGCTCTGTTGGCAACGCAACAATCCGTCTCCTTCCGAACAACTATTGTTTCTTAACGTACAGACAAAGTATTTTCGGTAATAATTATTATTCAAATCAATGCGCAACTAGAAACTTGTGCAGAAGGAAATTATGCCAATTTTAAAGGCTAAGTATCCCATCATTTGTTTCATCAGCCATAATGACTTTTCAGATCGCAATTTCGAAATAATAAAACTCAGTCCTAATAATTTGAATTGATTCGGAGAAGTATCACTATATGCGCTTACATGCAGAATGTATGCTGATACCTTTTTAGCAATGTCAGTGCCAAATTTACTGTGTTTTATTAGTTCGAAAAAGTAATATGAATTAGCAACAATAATGCGAACAAATTTCAATGACGGCCTTTTTCATCTCAAAGCTTCTGGCAATGATTCTCGTTGTTCCACTGATTTAAATAGTTTCGGTAAACGTATGAACTATTTCACCGATTCGTTGAACTTTTGTTTAGAATCTGACAGTTTGATAGTTTTCCAGTTGAACATAACCCTGCTCAGGAGCATGGTTAAATTTTGACAGCTCAAAAGTGGGTTTTCTATTCCAAACAAAAAAAAAACAAATCCATCTGTTAACTATATGTCAAAATTAAAATGAAGTTGAATATTTAAAAAAAAAAAACAATATGTCAAATTCCCTACCAAAAGTTGAACAAATCGCGAATTGGTACACACCATAAAGATGATTCAATGCTTTGATTTTTGCATAACAAATACTTATACGAACAACTATAAGACGAACATGGAAATAATAAAACGAAAACAACAATGGCAACAATGGAATGAAGCACTATCGCTGGTTTGATATTTTGTTGACGACTGCACTACTGTTTGTACCTGGCTCGTTCCTATGATTTTTATTATTTGTAGCAAGTTTGTATCTTTGTTGTTTTTAAAACCATTGTACCTGGATGTCCCTAGTTTGTATTGTTGCACTTGTATTGTAAACTTTGAGGTTAGTTGTGGTACGTTACTGGAAATGACGCGAAACAAAAATTACACGAATCGCTCCATATACCACTACTCGAATCGGTTCATATTGGCGAATAAACTGTGATTATGGTGTAAATAACATCAACATTGGTGTGTTTTATTTATTAGTTTGGATTTTAATTGCCATTTTATGCATTTGCTTGCAAGGGTTCTAATGTCTAGCCTAGATTCTATATGCTATTCATGAGTAAAATAGTTTTGATATCATTTTTTGCATTATTATTCTGATTTGATCGATTTAATTCTTATTGGATCTAAACGCTATGTATGACTCCTGCAAATCGTCATTAAAAATGGAATAAAACAAAAGTTGAGATGAATATATCAATGAAATTATTCAATTCTTCCTCATCGATCCCTGGTTTTTGATTCTCTTCAATATCTTAAGCTCTACTAGTTTATATGTTGAATGGGTCTATTCAATTTGAATAATGTCCAACAATGTATTGGAATCGTATTTACAAACATTTTCCTCCCGAAAATTGCGAACCAAAACGCGATCAGTTTCTTTTTGTCGTAACCTGTTCGAATTAGAAGCGTTACTTCCAAATGCTTGTCTGCTATAACCTAGACACATTTTAAAGTCAATTAGCGTGATCCAGAGTTTGGTGAAAGTTGTACCGTAAAAATATTTTGCTATAGCGCTAATAACACGCCAACATGGTAAACCAAAATCGAAAATGGTTCGAATATTTGGCCTATGCATAGCTCCAGAGATAAAATAATCGACAAAAAATAACAAGTTCTTCAATTTTATTGGTAACACGCATATTTTAGTAGTGTTGTTGCATAAGTCGAGTCAAATCGAAGTGACCTGATAAAAGGCATGTTTTATAAATCAAAACGATTTAAATGGATCGTCTGCAGTTACTATTGAACGCAGCAGGCAGGTATTTCATAAGTCACCATTCGCCCACTATAGTAATCTAGTCACTATCTATGGAAATGACAGCCTCGTGTTTGCACCTGTCTTTCCACCGATGTAAACAAATGCATAGACGGACTTGTCACATGAAAAGGCCTGCGCAGTTAAAAAACTAACTGGAAAAAGCTTCCACAGGATTCTTATTTTCCAATATCGTATTCATTTGACAGGCTCAGACGTCATAAAGCACAACGGAGCCGACCATCAGGATTCGGAGAAGCTTTCTTGATCGAATACTTTTGAACTGAAAATTGCAACGATTATATTCGTCGGTGCTGAAACTGTATCTTTTCAAGACGGCAAACGTGTATTTTTTAGTTCTAGCATTTGTTGCTTCACCACGATGCCTGGACACTCTGAACATCTGTGCAATCGAGCGTGTAATAACAGCAATACTTAATTCCATTTGCGAGCTATGATCAAAGTATTTAACAACGCCATTACTAACACAACCACCGCGCGCCAACAAACGTCGACAGATGGAGCTTGCATTTATTACTTCCGCACAACAGTGTTACACATTAGACGCATTCGATTAGTAGGCTATCACACGCCGGGTGCTAAAATCATGCAAGTAACAAAGCTACCAGCGGTAAATAAAAATAAATTGTACACTGCACCGAAGGGAGCGAATAAGACACACCATTTTTTTGCTGTACCGATGATGGCTACTGCGACATTAGGGGTGGGTCCATTAATTACGTAAGGGTTTATGGGGGGAGGGGGGGATCTGAGATTTCTTACGTGCCATACAAATTGATTTTTAATTTCATACAAAAATCTTACCATGGGGGGAGGGGGATTTGAAAAAACCCCCGAAAAATGTCTTACGTAATAAATGGACAGCCCCTTAAACATCGGTAACACAAGATGAAGAAATAGTCGTAGGCATTGCCATGGCTTTTGCATTCACGTGCGACACACCGCCTGCTTGTTTGCTGGGCGCAATTCGGGATGGGAGAAAAGTGGTGCAGTAAGTATTTAAATACCCATTGAACTATTTTTTGAGACGGATGTACATCGCTCATCTCAACACACCACTAGGTGCTTAAAAAAAACTAATGAAACTGTTCGGACACAGACAAAAAGACCTGTGCACTTCCACCCAGCTATGTACTTTGTCGGATTATCAACTTATTGATGTATAGTGTTACTTCTGTGAATTATTTCTCTGTGCTTATCTAGGTATATGGGCTTGTATAGCTCTGATCCCTTTTTTGTCAGATGCAAATGTGCTTCAGTGTTAACAATTTGTCGTTGATCTGAATGGCAGTGTTGTGTTACAGTGATTCC
>NW_018735012.1:0-37583 GCF_002204515.2 Aedes aegypti | reverse complement strand
CGATGTTTACGCCGCGATAGGTTCTGACGTCGATAATGTCCGAGAAGTGCCTTCCATCAATCAAAACGTGGTCGATTTGCGATTCAGTCTGTTGGGGTGATCTCCAGGTGTACCGATACGGGAGGCTGTGCTGGAAGTAGGTACTACGTATGGCCATGTTTTTGGAGGCGGCGAAATCAATCAGTCTGAGGCCGTTTTCGTTCGTAAGCTGGTGAGCGCTGAACTTCCCTATAATCGGTCTAAATTCCTCCTCCTGGCCAACCTGAGCGTTGAGATCTCCGATAACGATTTTGACATCATGGCTTGGGCAGCCGTCGTATTCACGTTCCAGCTGCGCGTAGAAAGCGTCCTTATCGTCATCGTCACTTGCTAGGTGAGGGCTGTGCACGTTGATTATGCTGATATTGAAGAAACGGCCTTTGATCCTCAACTTGCACATTCTGTTGTCGATTGGCCACCACCCAATCACGCGCCTCTGCATTTCGTCCATCACGATAAAAGCTGTGCCCAGCTCATGTCTATTGCCGCAGCTCTGGTAGATGGTATAACCATCCCTATACGTATGTACCGTCGACCCTTTCCAGCAAACCTCCTGCAGCGCTACGATGTCGAACTTGCGGACCCTCAATAATTCGGAAAGAATGCGGGTACTTCCCAAGAAATTGAGAGACTTACAGTTCCATGATCCGAGTTTCCAATCGTTAGTCCGTTTTCGATGCCTGGGTCTATGCCGATTGTTCCGGTCCGAATTTACATTGTATGCTTCCTGTACTGATGATTTTTACGGCTGGCTTGTAAGGCCTGCACCAACCCCCTGTCTCGCCGGAGGATCATCGTGCACAGCACTGTTTAGAGTCCCACGCTGGCACTAGAACGATGATCAGCCGCTCCTAACATGGAGAACAGACGCTGTTTTGAGCCGCCCCTAACATGGAGAACAGACGCTCTGATAAGCTACACCCTCAGAAGAGAGGAGCCCCCTTCCCTGTCAGCATACGACCAAGGTTCCACCAGGGTTGGTTACCCGATCTTCCCTACGGTTACTCGTATCCCAGGCGGCACCACGGGGAGGTAGGGATAGGAGTTACTGGACAAGAGGCTAAGGACCACAAATGGGGTCTATTTTATACCTGCAGGTACGCGAAGTACCAATGGTACGCATTGTCCAGTCATTTACCACCCAACTTGATAGATATAATATATAAAATATCTGAAATGATTTCTATAATTAACTACATACAAAGAACGAACGAAATTTTGATGTTGTTTTCTGATATTTTATGTCAATCAAGTCAATATCACGCTTTGTTTGTCAGTACTTCGCTCCTACTAGGAATAATAAGCTCAAATGTTTGTTTTTGTTTTTTTTTTTAATAATCCTATATTTCTGGAGGCTGACCATGTTTATATTCTGAACAGCTATTTAAAAAGTTTTGGGAAAGCATAAGTTATAAGGTTTGAAATGCGTTCAGAACTCAACACGAATTTCGGATATTTTGTGCATTTTATGAAATTTAGCTGTAGTGTGATCGCTTTTACAAGGCGTTTTTATTGCTGAACAATGTGTTTGTTAATCGTCATTTTGGAATCTTTTGGATCAACTGTTCTTATAATATACTGAAGCTGAATTATGATTTTATAAGATACTTATTCAGCCCTTATTCATGCTTATGTTAAACATGTGGAAATAGCTAAAGTGCGACGCAAGTAAAACGTTAGTTCGTCTTCTGAATATCCTTTTATACATATACATTTGTTCAGTGGAATATTGGCTTTCTAAGTGAGGGAAACATTTTTTGTTCAGCTCATTAGTAAAACAATCTTGACTAGTCGAATGAGATTCTTTGGAAATGTTTAATAAGTGGCGATTCAACTTTTGTTCATTCTTATGCATAACGTTGAACATTGACCTAAGTTTGTGTAGAAAAAGCACCTTTTCAGCTCTTTATAGAGCTAATTTTTTATACAGCCGTCATTGCCATTATTGAACAATAATTAAACATGCATGCTTGTTTGTGGCTCTGAATTGTTAGATGGGTCTTCTAACGAATCGGAATCTGAAACAATGATTAAGAAGAAAGAAGAAGCAACCTCGAATTGAGCAGAACTCCAGTACTCCAGACTAAATCTAACGAGTTACTAGGGGTTGAGGGCAAGGATTCTATGACACTACCCCGAACGCCACTACCCCGAACGCCACTACCCCGAACGCCATTACCACGAAAGCCATTACCCCGAATAAGTCATTACCCCGAACGCCACTACCCCGAATGGGTCACTACCCCGAACGCCATTACCCCGAATGGATAACATTTTGAGACATATTCTAGTTAGAGAGTGGGGAAGGAAAAATGTATTTTTCAAATATTAGAAGATTAAAAAGCAGCTAGTTGTTCAGCAAATAATTTTTACACACTAAATTTTGTCCTTTAATTTTGGGAAGATTCACACAGCCACATTGCAATGCTCTGAAAAACAGCCTATTTCGAAAAGAAGGGTGAATTCATTATGAGAAGGATAGCTATAATATGCATAAAATTAGGATGTAGTGAAGTCTCTTATTGGACGTCGATATCCACTTCCTTTACTCATTTTTATAGGTGTCGGGCATTAAGATTAACATCTTCTTAAAGATGTTGTTTCGTAAACGATGGTAATGGAAGTTCACCCTGAGATAGTCGCTGCAAGTGTTGTTCTATGGAACCCGCCTAAAAACCAACCTAATAGACGACCGTTCCGCTATCGCACTTGTACACTTGTACATGTTAGAAAAATCGGCGGCCTCTGATCGACGCTACAGTAAGAACTTTTGTTGATTTGTGGGATCATTAATTTGAATTTCTGTGAGATAACCACAAAAAAAATATTTTTTTGATACAAGATAATGAAGAAATGATGATCGCAGAAAAGTAGTGAGTAAATCCATAAGAGACCTTTCTGTTTTAATACAAGAAGATAAAAGAAAGGGAAAATTTCCGATTAGAATTATAGCAGGAATCACTTTAGTGAATGCCTTCAAGACATATTCCTTTATAAAAAGCTGTTCTATATGGAAATATTAGTGACTAGCTTATCCAACAAAATCGTGAAAGAACAGCCTATTTAAAAAAGAAGGGCAAATTTCTAGTGAAATGTTTGCAGCTATGAGGTGAATGATCACTGTAACAACGTGATGCTATGACACAACCTATATTCATAAGAAAGAAAAATATTTGTTCAAAAACAAAATTGAAATATGAACACCACCAACAAGTCCAAATACCGGTGATTACGCATCTGTTAAGCAACACCATATTGAGGGTTATGGATTCGAATTCCTTTCAGTCAATAAAAAGCTAATTTTATTGAAGCCCATTCACAAATTTCGTAACGCTGAAGGGAGCAAAAAAGGTTGTGGGTGGTTGTCCTCAAAATGTTACAGCCCATTCACAATATGTAGAATTTCCATACAAAAAAAGTACGACGGGGTGGGTAGGTGTTAAAAATGGCAATTTTTGGCGAAATGAAATCTGTGAATGAACCCTTGAATTGCGAAGGTGCCCACTGAGCTGATAAACAGGCACTGTCTCAGAAAGAATGAGAAGAATATAGTTGCCATCAAGATATTTCGAAAGAATAGCTGGCACATAAATGAAGGGAAAATATATGATGAACATTTTACGGACAAATTTTACATGCCATTAATTACCAGCCTTCATTAGAGACGCATTTTTGCACGCAAAACAAGATACTGTACTGTATCTCATACTATTTGGGGTAATGGCTCATTCGGGGTAGTGGCGTTCGGGGTAATAACCCATTCGGGGTAATGGATTTCGGGGTAGTGACCCATTCGGGATAGTGGCGTTCGGGGTAATGGCGTTTGGGGTAATGGGATGGAGCCGAGGGCAAGATTGTAACATTATAAGTGAAAATTAAGCTAGGATGACCTTTTCGAAGAAATTGGAGACGGTCAACTTGTATAGCATTGAAACAGATATTAACAAATCGTTTTTCATGGATTTTATCATAAATGAGAATCTAGATTGTCTGAAAATTCTTCAAGAAGTGTTATTTGAAGATTTTTCTTTCATCAATACTCATAGAGCTTTCGTTAACATCAGTGATCAAGACAAAGGAACATCCATTCTTAGCAGGAAGAATCAGGAATTCAGAAATGTGATTTATGATACTAGTGGTAGAATACTTTCGATCGTATGTAATAATGTTCGTTTGATCAACGTGTATGCGCAACCATCGTCCGAGTGCCAGAGAGGGACTTGAAGCTAAAGCTAAAATTGTGCACTATGGCCCTCCGAAAATTTAGGGGGAATGGTCCTCCGGAAATCTATGGGGTTGGTGTCAGGCCCTGCAAGCCAGCCGTAAAAAAAATCAAGCAATGAATAACCAACGAGATAATATGAACCAGGACAATCGGCGAAGACCACAGTGACGTAAAGGGACTAGCGATTGGATGCTCGGTACGTGGAACTGTAAATTTCTCTAGTTCATCGGGAGCCTTAACGTTAGCGTAGTTACGGTTTACTTCGTAGATTGGATACTAGCAGTATTAATGTGTTTTTTCTTTTGATAATTTCATCTTAAATGCCTTCAGGAAGAATCTCTCTGTAGTAAATAAATACTGTACAAGAAATCTTCAAAAAATATACTGAAAACGAGGTCCCAACGCATCACCTATTCATCGATTTCAAGGCGGCATTTGATAGTATCGAGCTCGTAGAGATATGGAAAATAATGGACGAGAACAGCTTTCTCGGGAAACTCACTAGCCTGATAAGAGCGACGATGGAAGGTGTGCAAAGTTTCAGGCGAATATTCCAGTTCGTGTGGATCCCGCTGGGGACTACGATAAGATGATGGACTTTCGTGCCTGCTATTCAATATTGCACTAGAAGGTGTTATGCAGAGAGCCGGGTTTAACAGCTGGAGTACATTTTTTACGAGATCCAGTCAATTTGTTTGCTTCGCGTATAATATGGACATTGTCGGCCGAACATTTGAAAAGGTGGCAGACCTGTACACTAGCCTGAAACGTGAAGCAGCAAAAGTGGGACTGATGGTGAATGCGACCAAGACAAAATACATGCTAGCTGATGAGGCCGAGCGCAACATGGCTCGTCTAGGTAGCAGTGTTACGATAGACGGGAATACGGGTCCTCCACGGGCATGAAACGTGGACGATGCTCGAGGAGGACTTGCAAGCACTGGGAAAACTGGTTTTTTGAACGTCGGGTGATTAGGACGATCTTTGACGGTGTGCAGGAAAACGACTTGTGGCGGCGGAGGATGAGCCACGGACGAAGGATGAACCACGAGCTCGCCCAACTCTACGGCGAACACAGTATCCAGAGGGTGGCCAAAGCTGGTAGGATACGAAAGACAGAACATGTTGCTAGAATGCCGGACAGCAACCCTACAAAGATGGTGTTCACTTCGGATACGGTTGATGCAAGAAGGCGTGAAGCTAGGTGGGCGTATCAAGTGCGTATCGATTTGACGAGCGTGGGGCAGAGCCGAGGATGGAGAGATTCGGCGATGAACCGAGTATTGTTGCGTGAAGTTGTTGATTCAGTGTTATCTGTTTAGATGTACTAAATAAATGAGTAATTGGACTAGGAAACTCCAAGTTAATCATTTATTCAATTTTTAATCTCTCCATGAGATTTATAGACACTTGAGCTTCCTTACAAGATGACTTGGAACAAACGTTCAGTTTTGTCGCCATAAGTTAGAAAATTGTGCATGCTTAAATCTTTCAAAAAATGGGGTGGGTAATGCCTGACACAACTTCGATCAATTGTGGGTCAGGCACTAACCACCAGAAACTAAATGCGTTTGCATTTGATTATGCTGCTCAGTTTAATACTAAAATAATAGTTTTCGATACAGAAGTGAAATTGGAATTTCAAAACCAAGCGCGTTAGGTTGGCATGAAATATTTCAAAAATTTATAACTTTTTGCTGTTTTAACGAAATTCCTTGATTAGCACCTCAATCAAAAGACAAGGCATTAAAGGGTTATTCGTTTACTTACTTAATCCCACATGCCTGTCCAAATAGTTTTAGAAGAGAATGTTGATTTCAAGCAAATCTATAGAAAAAAGTTGACGTCATTTGCTTTTCACTCTCCACTTGATCGCATCTCAGCAGGTAACAGATCAGCTTACTCTTACCGGGCGTGCTTCTCAGGCACAGACATCGATAGTGAAGGACCCTCCCCCGTTTGTCTTGCTTTGCTCAAATCAAACTGACCGTCCACCAACCGAAAGAAGATGCCGTCCGAAGCCAAAGCCTTCACCGCTGCCGCTGCCGAGAAAAAAAAGAGGAAGCAGTCCACAGGAGAATGAGATGGTTGTGGCCGCTATCGCAGTTCTAAACTGTGCCTGTGGCTGGCATCCGAGAAGGAGGTGGAGAAAAAGAAGTTCCTAAGAAAAACCCCACCCAAAGACAGATGCGATGAAGAAGAAGACCGCCATCTCAAACCTCATCGGGTGAGGAGGTTTTCAACCAGTGCGCTGTCAAAATGTGTTCCTCGAATTCAACAATTCAATCGGCCTTTTTCAGGGCCAACAATTGTGTCCTAAAGAGTTATTTGTGTAATATTTCCTAATGTGTAAATTACATACTTGCTATAATCTCTTAATTCATCTCGTAGCATCATACAATATCTGATTCGAATAATCGACAATACGATAATTTGAGGATGTTTCCGAGGACGCTGCTACAGTGCCGTCGGCATGCAATAACAGCATAATGTTCTTGTACATCCCTTGCCAAGACATCAGTTTCATAAAGCTTATTTCGTATTTATCCTATTTCTTCGCTTTCTGATCTGGGAAATAGGCTATATTACAACCACAGGTATTAATAGTCGAAATCTGGAAACGTAGCTCAATCTTGAGTAATTCCACATACCCGAAGATTGGTAGCTTTTCAGATCAGCCGATCATGAGGCTTCTTGTAGTGGTGCCTAACGGGGTTGTATCTTGACTGTACCGATGCTGCGATTATCATGAGTAGGAGCTTCTACTAGTAGGAACTCCAACTAGTTCAAATGTTTAAAGGAAATGAACCGAATCAGTCGAAAGTAGTATGTTTTACACAATTTGAATAGCAAACGATGTTCCTCCCTTTCCTATTCTTCGCCTTCCTCTGATCGACCAATCTGGGACATAAGGTATATGAAGTTGATGTTTTGGTGGGGGATTTGCATATCTTTGAAAATTCATAGACGCGTTCGGATGGACAATAAAACATTAATTCAATAGTTTACAATAAATGAAAAAAATACGAATGCTTTGCCTTCGAGCAAATTTTAAATATTTCTGATCAATGTGCGTAAAAGTAATGGAAATCGGAATTCGAAACCCAGTTCAAGCGTTAATATAAATGCTTTGCTTTGTGACATTTTCAATGGATTTCTTTATTGAAACTAACATGTAGAAAAATTTCAGATATCTATTGATCTGAAATTTTTCTACATGTTAGTTTCAATAAAGAATAACAACTCATAACAACTAGTCAAGAATCAGTTTAGTGAACAGTATTTAAAATCTGTTGCAATCTTAATACATTTCCTAATTTCCGTACTCGAGAATTTAGGGAGTGTTACCCCATTATATGATAAATCAACGATGCTGTTAGAAAGGCCATATAATGCTGAGTATTATGATGTAATTACGGTCCGACGGCGTTGCAAAGGCGTCCACGAGTAAATTATCAAATTTCATGAGATTATGTGGTATAAATTATGTGAACCAAGCCAAGTTTTGTACAATACCGCTAGATTTAGATCATGATAGATAAATCAGGAAATATTTTTCAATAAACCCTTGTAACAACGTTTATTGGCCGATTGAACTTGTATGCTGTCACAGATGAATAGCACCACGGGATGTTATCAGTTGATTGCCATGGTTCACCAGGAAAACCCTAACAAAAGTGTACACTCCCATGCATAAGTTTGGGTTCACCCCCTAAAAAACATATAAAAGTATTCTGTCCATATATCTGCGATTACACGTTCAATTGAAACTCTCTAAGCTGCATTTGAAAGGCAAAGAGTTATTCTCACTTCATATTTATTTTTCCAAAAACATTTTTTGAATTATATGTACTAAATTTGTACTTAAATTTGAGACATTTTTCAAAAAACATGCTGAAAAAACATTTGTTATTTCCAGCATTGGATCGACCAAAATTTTAAAACAAGGTGTCATTAGAATCGTAATCTTATACTTTTGAAGGGCGCTCCACGAAATTTTTGCGGAAAAATCTGAAAACCTTGAATGAATCGATGAAACAGTCATCAAGTCATCGTCCAAAATTTGTCATCGTGCAAAAAATCTGTGAAATATGAAACCAATCATGTACGCGCCATTATTTGCGTTTGAAAAAGTTATGAATTATTAAAATCGGTTGAAAATGGCAGAGATATTGACAAAATGATTTGTGAGCGGCTCAGGTGACCCAAACTTTTGCACGATTTGCATCATACTGAGGCGTGACCCAAACTTTTGCACGATGACTTGAATGACTGTTTCATTGATTTTGAGTAGTTTTCAGATTTTTCACAAAAAATCGTGAGCGCCTTTCAAAGAATATAAGAATACGAATCTAATGACACCTTGTATTAAAATTTTGTTCGATCCAATGCTGAGGAAATTAGCTATGTTTATTCAGTGTGTTTTTTGAAAAATGTCACAACTTTAAGTAAAAATTTAGTACACAAAACTCGAAAAATGTTTTTGGAAAAATACATACGAAGTAAAAAAAAAACACTTTGTCTTTCGAATGCGGCTTAGAGACTTTCAATTGGACTTATAATCACAGAGATATGAACTGAACACTTTTGTATGTTTTTTAGGGGGTGAACCCGAACTTTTGCATGGGAGTGTATATATGAATAATTTCTCTGTTTATATTCAGCTGTTTCAGAATATTTGGGTAATATTGGGGAACAATGGGTGCACAACAGCAACAGGGTAGTGGATCGCAGGGATTTTGTCGAAATCTGGAAATGTAGCTCAATCTTGAAATCTTGAGCGATTTCACAAGCCAGACGCTCGATAAGCAGCTCCTCGGATCAGCCACTCAGGGGCTCTGGTATTGGTTCCTAGCGGGCTTGGTTCTTGACTGCAATTCCGATACTGAGTTTATCACGAGTCGAAATCTGGAAGTGCGGGTCGGTCAACCTAGAAATCATGAGCGATTTTAGAAACCACAAACCAGACGCTGGATTGTCAGTTTGAAGGTTAACAGCTCAGCAGGCTCCTAGCAGCGAGGTACTCCTCGCTGCGCAGGTTCGGAGGAGCTCTTACCAGCTCGAAAACGGAAATGGAATGAAACCGAATCCGACGAAGGAAGCATGTTTTATAACATTAGAATAGCAGATGATGCTCCTCCCTTTTGTGCTCTTCTATTTCTGATCGACCAATCTAGGAAATGCACATACCCATGTGTTGGGCTTAGAATTATATGAAAATCGCGGAAAATGCTAATGCGTGAGAAATTGGTTGAACATGAATAGTTGGAAGGGTTGACATTTACTAAAAATTCAATGAGTAGGGCAAGATCCCCCAGTACCGGACACTTAACCCATATCCGCCCAGCGTCCTAAAAATAGGACGGAAGCCCCAAACGCCCAGCGTCCTATAAATAGGACAGTACTTGTAGAGCAAATATCTTGAAAATAAAGAGGTTTAGGAGAAATTTGTCTTCTGCAAAGTTGATCACAGGACTGCTGACTTCCACTTGGTAACTATTTTAATTCAGAATTAACTCACCAGGTGGCGCACAGACGCCAACAAATGTCGCATATATAAGCAACATATGAAACAACTTTCCAGGATACAAATATTTGCTTCGTCCAGTTATGAGATACAAAAATGGTGTCTTCGACAAAGTTGAACAACTAAATAACACCTATTCGCATAGAACCTTACAAATTCGGAAAACACTCCCAAGATGGCGCTAGTGAGCCAAAACTTTATTTGCTTATATCTTAGTCCAGTTATGAGATACAAAAATGGTGTCTTCGATAAAGTTGATCAACTAAATGAGAACTATTCACCTAAAACCTTATTTGTTCGGAAAACACTCAAAAAATGGCGCTAATGGTCGAACGTTTTGATTGTTTATATCTCAGTTCAGTGATGATATACAACGTTGGTGTCTTCGACAAATGTGTTTAACTGAATGAGATCTAGTCACCCGAAAACTTATTAGTTAGGAAAACACTCTATATGGCGCTAGTGAGCAGAGATTTTATTTGCTTGTATCTCATTCCAGTTATTAGATACAAAATTGATGTCTTCGACAAAATTGATCAAGTAAATGAGACATATTCGCCTAAAACCTTTTTAGTTCGGAATACACTCAAAAAATGGCGCTATTAATCGAACATTTTGATTGTTTACATCTCAGTACAGTGATTAGATACAACATTGGTGTCTTCGACAAATGTGTTCAACTGAATGAGATCTATTCGCCCGAAAACTTGTTAGTTCGGAAAACATTCTAGTGGGCAAATATTGTATTTGCTTGCATCTCAGTTCTGTTATGAGTTACAAAATTGTTGTCTTCGACAATTTTGAACAACTAAATGATACTTAGTCACATAAAACCTTATAACACTTACAAGATGGTGCTAGTGGGCAAAGATTTTATTTGTTAATATCTCAGTCAAGTGGTAAGATACAAAGTTTGTGTCATGGACAATGTTGAACAACTAAATGAATCCTATTCGTCTAAAACCTATTAGTTTGGAAAACACTCACAAGGTGGCGCTAGTGGTCAATTTTTTTTTATATCAGTCCAGCGATGAGACTGAAAAAAATCGAGCTCTCAAAATTGGTATCTTCGACAAAAGTGTTCAACTTATGGGGATCTATTCGCCCAGAAACATAGTAGTTTGGAAAATTCTCCCAAGGTGGCGCTAGTAGACAAACATATTATTTGCTTTTATTTCAATCTAGAGATTGGATATAAAGTTAGTGTTTTTGACAAAGTTGGAGAACTGAATGAGACCTATTCGCCTCGAAACTTATTACTTTGGAAATCACCTAAATGTCACTACTGGGCACACATTTGTTTCGCTTATATATCAGTCCACTGATTAAATCCAAAGAAAGCTATTCGCCTAAAACCTTCTTAGTTCGGAAGTCATTCTCATGATTGAAGTCCAGTGATGAAAACTTTGGTATCTTCAAAAACGATGATCAACTAAAAGAGATATTTTCAAAAAAAAAACATATTAGCTAGAAATTGCTTTTATGTGCGAAACATCAAGGAAACAATCTATAAGAAATTGGTCTGCCTAAATCAAAACAATGGATACTTACTATCGATTCGAGCAACAATCGCTTATTGCGGATGCAATGCTCCTTACATTTTGAGATGAACCTTGACACCATTTAGATCTTTTGATCTTTTGAAGGGAGTGAAGAACGAAAAAACCGACAAATTGACTTATCCATCCATGAACTGAACTCCAAGGGTGAAGGGCGGCTGTCAAATGAGAGTAAAATTGAATAGCCGCCAACCTAAGTCCAGAACCAGTTTTATGACTTAAACGTGGAAAAGTAAAAATTATTATTCGCAAAATTACAGGTAATAAATGCGCTTGAAAGATATTGTTTGCAAGCAGTTATTTACTACGCGCTACTGCAGTGCGTTGTTGCCAATTCAATCAGAAAATTCTAACTATTTCTCAAAATGAATGTTTTCGAGAAAATTGATTACGCCTTCGCCATTGTTTGGTCGTTGTTGTGTATGGCTGTTTACTTTTTAGAACCAGCGACGCGTTGAGGTAGCAGTAAAGAGCCTTCCTTGCTGAATTCACTTGGTCCAAGAATTGTGACATTTGAGCGGGCACGTTTCCATATACTCCCCAGGTATTCTGGCCAGCTCTAGTGTCAAAAATCTTGGACCGCGTGGATTCGGTACTATCGGTGAATAGACTATATGCATCAGTGATGCAGTAACTTAAACGTTAATAATGTTGGCTTCAAATATTCACATCTGTAAAGCATGTAATAGTTGGAGTCCAATATCTGACTGTCATTGGACTGAAGGACTAACTTTTGATCAGCACAAACGAAATTCTGATATTGCCAAATATAAATTTCGATCACTGTCTGATCAGAGTCACATTGTATACTAATAACTTGAACCAGAAAAAATATTTTGATAGTTATGTTTCCATTATCAGCTGGCAAGTTTTACATATTCTTTTTGAAGACTATTCTGAAAAATCTGTAGGTTTTTTTCTAAATCAAAATATTTGATGTAAGATTTTATTTTGTTTTTGGTATAAATGGTTAAAGTGTGCATTATTGTACATGTACATGTATGGCAATGTATGTATGTCTGTATCTTACTTACGTGGTAGAGCAGAAAATTGAATTGAATTCACTAAATGATTTAGTTCTGGCATGCACCTTTCGCATCTGAAATTTTTATTCTTTATGTTGCAATTTCTCTATCAGGGAATACGTCCATGAATTACGTCACGCAAAGTTTTGCCATATACATCCTCCTCAATTTTCCTCTGTATCACACTTTTTGTATGGATTCCAATTTTTATATGGGTAGTCACGTTTCATTGTAATCCCCTCCTTGCTCTTCTGTACGTGACGTAATTTATGAATAACCCCTCACCAGCAGTGTTTTCCAACTTGTTTACATTGTAATGGGTCGAACTGCATTAAAATATATTTGATTAATCTCGAAAATAAACTTATAGAACAGCTAGATATGGACGACACACTTTCAAGAATTTTTTTGGATTCCCACCATAGACTTGAAATTTTTTGGTGAAATAAGGTTTGATTTATGGGAATACGGCTATGAGTAACAAAAACGGAGCTGAATTCCAATTGTGAGATACCTTGGGCGTTAACGGGTTAAGCCACTAAATTCATAATTCGAAAACTATTGATTTTATGGGCTCGTGTTACCCATTTATGATAAATATTATCATTTTTATAGTGTACAAAAATAAATTTGAAAAAATAAATATGAATTTCGACAATGCATTTTGATGATGTATTTTAGTACCAAATTGATCGATCTTGAAAGGTGACACCCAATGCCGGACACGATCTGGAAATGCCTCGATTTCTGCAAATTTGAACATCATTGAATGTGTACACTATAGGAATAGTTTATAATTACCAATTCAATACATTTGCAACATTTACAAGAATAATTTGAATTTTTCTTAGTTTGCAAGATGCCTATCAAAAACCTCTTCCATATATGATAAAAAAATAGTACATTTTACGATGTTGTTCTGAATAATCATTCTTCTTAATTTTATTGCATGTTTGATACCATGATCGACGGAACCCATGAAAAATGAAAGTATATTGAGACACTGACGCAATAATTACCAAGATATCATATAACAAATCAAGCTGGCCGAAACTGAGGGACAGGAGGTGCTTAACGAAAATTGTAATTTGTCCATATTTAGTTCAATTATGGTACAAAATACATTCATACTATCAAATTAGGGTTATGTTCGATCATGCTTGTGTGATCCAAAGTATTTTTTCATATTCAAAATAATTACTAAATAGGCTCAAAATTAAAAGAATACGTCAATTTCTTAAAGATTTTCAAACTTTTCTACTTTTTTAAAAAGGCATGCATATTTCAAGGATGTGTTATTCTACGCAAACATTAGTCTACAAAATAGCTTTCTTTTCTACTAATACACCATCTTGATTGGACCATGATTTCTCAATGTTTCGACTTTGTCCGGTATTGGGTGCTGTCCGGCACTGGGGGATCTCCCCCTATCCATTGATAATCAATAGTTATCTTTATTTTGAAGGTAAATTTCTGATCCATGGGTGCCAAAATAATGAAAATTGTTCAATGAGAATATCTTTCCAAAAGCATTCCAAATATGTGATCATTTTCGTAATCGAAGTGTTCTCATAAAACATGGGAAATCAAAGACGCTGTTGGAAATGCCACTCTATTTTACAATCGTTGTAAAATGTTGACCTCTCACCCGACGGCACTGCAGCAGTGTCCGCGAATACATTCTCAAATTGTCGTGTCATCAATTATTCATGACAAATGAAATTTTGTATGAAGCTGTGAGATTGATTGAGGAATATAAGATGTAATTGAATCGGAAATTTTAACTGTTTTCCACACATTTGATGGCCCTGAAAAGGGCCGATGGCTTTCTTAGCTTCGATGCTGTCACAGATAAATTGCGAATGGGCAAATCAATCGTCAATGTTGCGACGGATAAAAGACAGCAAACAAATCTTCCCTTGAAAGCAAACGAGATTTTAGTAGTCCTGAGAAAGAATTTTTGGGCGTTTCACCGAGTCTCAATCCGTACGATTTACATCTTTGGGTCGGCAATTTTATTGACTGTCGGCTTCTATAGGGTCTTCTTCATCGCGGCGGTCTTTGAAACTTGGTGGTGTTTTGCTTAGCAACTGCCTTCTTTTTCTCCTCCTCCTTATCGGATGCCAGCCACAACCACAGTTTCATTTCGCTCTTACTAATATGCAATTTTGCCACATCGCAGTTGAAGCTTCTGCTGATGTATTCTCGATCACCTGCAGGGAGGACCCGTTCCATTCGTTTAGAGCTGCAATGGCGGCTACAATCAATCCATTCTCCTGGACTGCTTGCTCTTCTTCTTTTTCGCGGCGGAAGCGTGATGGCTTTGGCTTCGGACGGCATCTTCTCTCGGTCGGTCGACGGTCAGTTTGATTTGAACGAAGCAAGACAATCGGGAGGTTCTTCACTATCGATGTCTGTGCCTAAAAAGCACGCCGGTCAGAGCAAGCCCATCTGTTGCCTGCTGAGATGCGAACAAAGCGAAGAGTGAAATGCGAATGACGTCAAGCACCCCTATTTATAGATTTGCTGAAATCATCGTTCTCTTTTAAAACAGTTATTATACTATTTGGACAGGTATGTGGGATTCAGTAAGTAAACGACATGAACCTTTAATGGCCTTGTCTTTCGATTGAGGTGCTAATCAAGAAATTTCGTTAAGCCAGCAAAAAGTTATAAACGTTAAAATATTTCATGCCAACGTATCGCTCTTGGTTTTTAAATTGCAATTTCACTCCTGTATAGAGAAGAAAGACGTAGTCCTACATCACAAAATTGCTTCTATTATTTAAAATATTTGCGAAGAAGTTCGCGATATTTAAGAGTTCCGGAAAAACGCGGCAGTCTCTTTTTCATTGCTATTTGGAAACCTGGTTACCCTAATTAAGTGCTAGATTTCCTAGATTGCTCTAGGTTGTTAGCTTTTAAAACTTCCGCAGCATAAAAAAAATGGATACGCATATCTCGTACGATGCGCACTGATTTCAGACGATTTATCTCGGGATATTTTCATCGGTAAAGCAGATTCAAAAATATTGGAATATAAAGAATTGGTGGTCTTCGCCACATGCTTCAGATAGAATACACATTGACCATAATATCTAGTATCGAATTTCTGACACTCCCCTTTTAGATCAATGGGACTCTGGTCGTAGAGTAACTCAAGCTTCTTAACTCAATCCGATGTCTTCTGCTTTCTAATCTTCTTAGCGAAGGTTCTCCTTTTTCTAGTTCTCCACGTAGTAGTTAAACATGCCACAGAGATCAATACATTTCTTTCTCAAATTTCAATTATCGCTGAGAATGTACAAACAGAAAACGATTAAAGGAAGCATTAAAAAATATGAATGTATACAAACAGTTGAACACTTTTAAATCAATAAGTCAATTGCCGTCCAACCCGTATGTTACTACGAAAGATACTTATGTTTTCTAGCTCAAACCTTCGTACGGGTCAAGTGACGAACACATCATTCTTTCGTCAGTCCTAAAAGAGAATCTGGCGTGAAGTACAATCGTACAACAGCAAACCTAGTCGAAATGGCTTGAAGACAGCTGGCAAAAACGAAACCACCAACTTTACTACAACCATTTCTTCAACGAAACTCCGTGCAATCTTGATGTCTGTTCGACCGTGAAATTGGAATCACATTTCTGGCCCGGCCTGTCAAACCAACCACTCCGTTGACAAGTTTTCAACTTTTCCCCAAAGTAAAAAATGAATCTCATTAGCAAAATTATCAAAAATGCATTAAACCGGAGAGTAATGAAATTTTTTTTCTCGATTTTCACAATTCCCTGCGGGAACTTTCACTTTGGATGACTCCACCAGCTTCTACATAGGAGATGCGTCCGACTTGCTGCTATGGTTGGTCCACCGGAAATTATGCGTAAAGTAAAACGGAAGAAGCTAAACCGCACCAAGCTCACGGTCATGAAATGATATCCACGAAAGGCAGCAGAAATCCAGAAGAGCGACAACGGGTACACCTTGGCCTCTCAGTCTGGGGAAATTTGCAAAACAAATACGTTTCTTACGATTGGAATTAATGCTTTCTGGTGGGACGAGCTGCTTGCGAAAAAAAGTGCGACCGGGAAATGAAGAAGCTAGAGAAAACGAAGAAAAGAAAACTTTTTCATCCGAGGCGGAAGAACATTTTCTCTCTTCGCCTTCCTCTACCTTATTCCACGTTGGTCATCAGCTGTTGGAGAAACTGTAGAGAGTTGATTTGTACATCTTGGTGAAGCCCTCCGGCGCAGAAAGGTGATTACAGTTGTTCTTTTCACTGTCTGCCCACCTGGCCGTTTGTTTTCTCGAGTTCAAGCTTTTCATTCTTTTGTCGTATTTGTTGATTGCTTATTTAATAATGAAAGAGGATGCAAGTGGCCGTCAGAACTAGTTCGTCAAACTGTGCCTTACGGGCACGAAGGAATTTTTCTTCGTGTTTTAATGTGAAGTGATGCAAATTGTAAATCATGTCACGATTCAAGAATGGGAAGTTTTTTTTTTTTTAGAAAGCACATTGATCTCTATGGGTCTAGATACACAGAATATTAAATCATTCGTGAAGCATTTATGAACCTGTTTCTTATTATTTTATTTATTAGTTAGGAGTTTTAAGAACTGTTTTTTTTTTTTGTTTATGTGCAGATATTATACACTTCAATCTATTTTTACAATAGTTCGAAATCGTGGGTAAATATTTTGTGCACAGTGAAGCTAGGAATTTTTTAACTCTGGACTGCAAATTGAAAATTAAGGGGCCCAAACGCAAAGGGGTGTAAGTGACATTTCAATCGATTTTGAGTTGAGTTGAGGAAGTTTGACTGTTTCCAAACGTTCTTACGATATTTTCAGGTGATTTTTCCGCTCAACATAAAAAAACAACATCATTCTTAGAAGACTTGCTTGTTTTTTTGTCTAGCATACAATTCCGTAGAATGAAAAATTGCTAAAAATATCAAAAGTAGATTTTTTAAAATTGTTTTTTGTCACTTATACCCCTTTGCTTCTAACCCCCTCATTTTCATGCCATTACTTCAGATATTACTCCGAAAATTTCTGACGGAGTACATGTAGTGATTATTTCCGAAAGTATTTCTCCACGAACTTTCCTAGGGAATTTTTCCAAGAATTTTGTGTAGATTACCCCAGAACTCAAGCTGGATTTTCCAAGGAGAACCACAAAAATTAAATTTTTTCAAATATTATTTCAGAAATCGTCTAAATTCCTCCAAAAACTATTTAAGACATTTGGTCGGCGTTAAGTCAGAGTGGACCAAGTGACATTTTTCATATTTTGAGAAAAATGGATTTTAAGTTGAACGCTCTGTAAATTTTGAACTCGTTTAAATTTTGGTTCAATATTTCTACACATCTTAGTGTTACTTTCAAACAATATAATGTGAAGTGATAGTCATGAAAAATCATAATCCAAACCTCTGATACAACGATTTTCTGATGGACTATGTGTACTTGGTCCATTCTGACTGAACTAAAGACCACTGCTCAGTGAGTTGGTTCACTCTGACTGAACAATTTCTAGGAAAATAACAATCATTCAATGCTTGCATGGCCAAACTAGGTGCATATCTCTAAGATAAGCAGATTATGAAGACCTTTCGACATCAGTATCGTAAAAATCTTCAATAATCCATATCTTCAATACCGAAATCAATAGCATTATGATAGTTTTGGCAGGGTCAGGGTATTCAAGGCCAGAAATATTCAAATATGTGTTCAGTCAGAGTGGACCAAGTGAAAATCTCGAGTACCGACCAAAATATACAAGTCCAATAAGCGGGTTCCAACACATTCCATACATATACCATAGAATTACCATAAACTTCTATTGGACTCCGAAATTGACTCAAAAAATGCAACAATCAATCAGTTTATTGCTTTTCAACACTTGGTTCACTCTGTCTGCACAGAAGTTGTTGCAATTTCTGACCACCCAGAATTCCTCAGGGGATTTCCCCCATGAATTCTTCCGGGGATTAACTTCTGAAATGTCTCCGAGAATTTCAAACAACAATTTCTCTCCCAAGACCCCCTCGGGAATTTTCTCCAGGAATTCTCTAGGGGATTTCTAATAGCATTTCATCCGGGGATTTCATACAGAAATTCTACCGGGCTTTCCTCTAGGAATTGTTCCGGGAGTTTCCTCCAGAAGCAACTCCGGAGATTGGTCCGGGGATTCCTCCGTGGGATTCCTTCAAAAATCCCTCTGGCACTTTGCTCCACGAATTTCTCCAGGGATTTTCTACACAAATTCCTAAGGGGATTTCGTTCAGAAATTACTCCGGGAATTTCATTCAGAAATTCTTCCGAGAATTTCATTCAGAAATTCTTACGAGAATTTCATTCAGAAATTCTTCCGGGGATTTCGTTCAGGATTTTCTCTGGGGATTCATTCATTGGATTTCTCCAGCAATTAATCCGGGAATTTCTTCCCAGAGTTCCACTTCAGGTTTTCGCAAGGATTTCCTCTGGGGCCGAGGGTTTTCTTCAAAGATTTCCTCTGGAGATCTTCTCCAAGAATTCATCCGGGATTTCTTTTGGAGATCTAACAGAAAATCCCTCCTTAATTTCTGGAGGAAAGCCCCGGAATAATTTCTAGACAAAATCCTTGGAGGAGTTCTTGGGGGATATCTCCGAAAGAATCATTGAATTTGGAATTGAAAAAATGGAATTCTTGGAAAACAAAAAAAAAACTTCTTGATATCTCCGGGGGTTATCCTTGAAGTTCCCGGAGGAATTCCTGGAGGAAATTCTCGGACCACTTCCTGGAGGAAATTGCCGGACGAATTCCACGAGCAATTTCCAGATAGATTCCCGGGAGAGTTCCTGGACGAAATCCCAGAGGATTTTTTCAATAAAATACCTAGAGGAAATCTCCGAAAGCATATCTAGACAAAAATCCCCAGAGGAGTTCCTGGACGACATCATGGAGGATATTTTTGAGGTAATACACGGAGAAATTTTTGGAGGAATTCCTCGAGAAAAGCCCCGGACTAATTTCTAGAGAAAATCCCCGGAAGAGTTCTATCTCTGAAAGAATCATTGAAATCTCCTAATGAATTCTTGGAAAAAAAAGTTCTTGATAACCCCAGGAGAATCTTTGAAGTTCACGGAGAAATTCCAGATGCAATTTCCAGACGAATTTCTAGATGAATTCTCTAAAAAGTCCTCGGGATAATTCATGGACGAAATCCCCCGAGGATTTTTTTTAATGAAAACCCCGTGTTGGGGCATGTTCGCGGTTTCCGTTGGAATTGCAACGGTGGCTAAAACGGTCACTTCCTGTAGCGTAGTCACAATACTCGGCGGGAGCGGCGCTATCGGCTACTTCACCATAAAAGCTCACGTAGTTGTCGCTAACTTCCGCCAGAAGTCTTCTTCTAGTCGAATGGAAACTATTCGCACTTAGAATTTTACTTTATTCACTTCAGACTTAATTGGATACAATTGGGGAATACTTTATGCTTTGGAAGCTCAATTTGGAATGAATTTATTGCTTAAATCTTAATATTAGGAAACTTAGCTATCTACTACTACTACCGAATTTTAATTTATGCTACTCCTTTCTAGCACTACTACCAAAGATACATACCATCGCCTAGCACTCAAATGCAGTACTAGATCAGGGGGTTCGGCGCGAATCTATAGAAGTTGGGAACTGATCGAGAACAAACATCGCCGCCACCTGAAATTTCTAATTTCAATTCTGACGTTTCTAATGTCACAACTATTTCATTGTCTACAACATTGATGTTGTCTTCGGATGTTTCCCTTGCTGGTTCGGAGTGTAACGACGCGAATTAATCCATCGGTCCCAGGATGAGCTTCGATGATTCTCGCGAGCGGCCATCTTACAGGTGGAAGAGATTCGTCGACCAGAATAACCATCCTTCCCGGTTGGAATGCGTTGTTTGGTGTTGTTCGTTTGGCCTCCTTCTGTAATTCCTGCAGATAGTCTGTTCGCCACAGATGCCAGAACTTTTGGACCCTCTCCTGAAGCTTCTGGTAATGGTTGAGTCGGTTGAGTGGAACTGCTGTGACGTCAGCTTCTGGCAGAGCAGAGAGTGAAGTGCCGACGAGGAAATGCGCTGGTGTAAGGATCGCCAAATCGTCTGGGGTTTCGGTCATCGGTGTGAGGGGCCTCGAGTTCATGCAGGCCTCAATTTGTGTCAGGATAGTCATCATGTCCTCGTAGGATAGGGTGATGTTGCCGAGTTGTCTGTAGAGATGCTTCTTCGCCGTTTTAACAGCTGCCTCCCATAGCCCTCCGAAGTGAGGGGCTTTTGGTGGTATCATATGCCACTGGATTCCCTCGGTCGCGCAGATAGTGGAAATATCTCCTGAAGATTGCTCGCTGTGCAACATTTGGTGTAGCTGTTGAAGTTCATTCAGTGTGCCTTCAAAATTCTTGCCATTGTCGGAGTACATGTGCACTGGCCGACCACGACGAGATACAAATCGACGAAAGAGCGGCAATGAAAGCAGCGGTGGAAAGATTGCTGACTAGTTCGATGTGAACTGCATTCGTCGCAAAGCAAACAAATATGCTGATGTATGCCTTGATCGTGGCTGCCCGTTTGTGTGGTGGCTTTATCCAAATATGGTAAATCGTCAAAAATCAAAATCAAATGCATCGAATTAAGTAATATTTATAAATTTCTATTGATGAATAAGTAGAAGAATCATTCAATGTCGAAAAATCTGACAAATTTCTTGAAATGTTTTTCATTTCCTCGCATTCCTCAGCGTGTTGATCATTTTCGCTAATATGGTAATAAGCACTTGGTCCACTCTGACTGCACACTTTTATCGATTTTTATTGATCATCCAAAGTAAATTTGTTACACATCTTTCGCAATTTACAGCATTCATCAAATCTGATCAAAGTAAAATGGAGGTAAGGTAACTTTGCATCTAATGATAGAATAATCCAATTTTCCCAAATTTTGTACTTGGTCCCCTCTGACTTAACGCCGACCATTTGTTCAAGAGAGTCCTAACTCCTCCAAGATTCTATCCAGTGATTCATCCATCGATTTCTCTGGGACGTCCTCCAATCTTCCTGGTCAAAACGTCTGCTTAAATTCGATCTCCAGAAATTTCGAGGGATTTCTTTCAAAATTGTCTTTCTAGATTAATCAAGATTTCCACTTGGGATTTCTTTAATGGTACCTCCAGCAATTGCTCCAGAGATTTGTGATAAGGTTTCTACAGAAAGTACTCCAGTAGCCACGGTTCTTCAATTACCGTTATTATCAAATAAAATATACCGTCTTGTCTCATTTTCCGAACACTCGGTTTTTGTATGGCGATTTGGTTGAAATATATCATTAAATAACAAGGAAATGGTAGTCAATTGTAATTCAATTTGAACGTCTCCAATAGAATTTATTCCGCAGGAGTAGTAATGATTCTCTGGTTTGAGACCAGTAGATTCATTTTAACATGATTTATTCGTGTTGTTCGGAATTTGAACCAAGGTGTTCGGAATATGAGACAGAGTAAACACAGTGTTCGACATTTGAATCAAAATGTTGTTCCATACTTTTTCGTAAAAACAATACTAAAATTAACTAAATCAACATTATTATCGGTACACCCAAAAGCTAACAGTTAGATTTTGCGATGAAATTAAAATTCACAAAAACATTAGCCAATTTATGCCAATCACATGCATTTGAAGTCACTGTTGGCCTTAAGTGTTCGGAATATGAGTCAAAACGGTACCATCAAAACGGTAGTCAGCAGTTGATTCCTGACGTTGTTCTGCACCTTGGGGCCGAATTTGAAAAAAAGTCCTTAGTCAGAATTTTGAGTTACGCCCTTTGGATGTTTATATGATAGAAAACACATGAAGTGTGCCACTTAAACTTATTCCAATAAACAAATTATAATTATTTGTTAATTTTGTTATTTGTTATTTGGTTTAAGACCGGTTTAGACCGAGGTTCAGGAGTGTGGGGTTGGGGACGATTTACTACATGCAAGCAGTAAACAGGACTACACCCCCGACCTACTAAACCATTCCCATTGCCACCAAACCCTTCGTCTCTCCGGGACCACCAAGAAGGCATTGCTTCGGAAAGGGGCTATTGCACATCGCATCCTCCAGGTTAGTTGCGTAGCCATGCAGCAACGAACATCAATGACACGCTTAGGGGGGTCCACCAATGTAGCATGCTGGCGCTTTGCAAGATCCCAGGTAGTCCTCACCTCCCATTGTCCGCTGAAGGCGGGCAGGGTCGACCACAACGCCCGCACCCAGCTGCACCGCAGGTATCAACAACTGATAATGCGGGCTTCGCAATTTGACCTACTGAAGGCTCAGGCCCTATCAGCTAGCATCAGCTGGGATTGCTGACGAAGAGGCCTTCACCTGCCCCGAACAACCAGAGGCTCGTATCCAACCTAGTAGGCCGGCGCCACGACAGCAGCGCTACCAGGATGTTCTCCCGCGGCCACTTAATCACTGTAAGGGTCGATTTCGACCGTAGGGCACCGGCATGACCTACGTAGCCGACTGCGAACCCTTGGACCACCTGTTGCTTAGCGTCTGCACTAACCACTCCTCGAGTCCACGCGCCACCTCCTTTTTAGCTCCAAGACGATGTGAGTGATAGCCGATGAAACGGCATTCCAGCCAAGCTCGTCTTCACACATCTTCTGAACCAGATTGTTTGGAACCGTGTCCCCACCGCATGTGGCAAGCATGTGGTCACGCATTGTGCGGAAACGCGGGCACACGAACAAAACGTGTTCCGCCGTTTCCTCTAAACCTGCACAAACTGAACATTCGGGAGAAACCGCATGACCGAAACGGTGTAAATACTGTCTAAAACAACCATGGCCCGAAAGGACCTGTGTCAGGTGGAATGTTAGTTCCCCATGGCGCATATTGACCCAGATATCTACCCTCGGAATCAACCTGTGGGTCCACCTTCCTTTGGTGAAACTGTCCTACGCACGCTGCCATTTGACCATAGAGGCCAGTCTATCAGTCCTGCGTATGCCTCTTGTGCCGCGCATTTCGAAGCACTCTATGTCCTCCATGATGAGGATACCAATAGGCACCATACCAGTGATGACGCAGAGTGCATCGTGTGACATGGTACGGTACGCGCTCGCAATTCTCAGGCATATTAGCCTATAAGTACTTTCCAACTTACTACGGTAGCTGTTGGTACCTAAAGTCGTGCCCCAAGCCGTGCCACCATTCCTCAGTATGGACGAGGCGACACTGGCCGGAAGCTTACGCTTACTGGCGTACACCGCAGAGCTATTGGACGTCATCCAGGACAGTGCCACAATAGCTGTGGAGGCTCTCTTGTAGGCATGATCAACGTGACTACCGAAGGTAAGCTTATCGTCGATCACCCTTAAGTGTTTTACGGAGCGCTTCGAAGTGATCGTGCCTCTAGCGTAATACCGTCGGCAAAGCCAACAATGACCACACCCGCTGGGAATTTTAATCTCAACACCTTGTCGTACATGACATTCCATAACACCGGACCCAGGATGGAACCTTGAGGGACTCTTGAGGTTATGTGAAAGCACTTCCGACCCACCACTGTGTCGTAGACTAGTACCCGATTCTGGAAGTAACTCCCGAGAATCTTATACAGGTACTCGGGTATCCCCAGACGCAGGAGCGCATCAGCAATAGCCGCCCAACTGGCACTATTGAATGCGTTCCTTACATCACTACTGCACAGTAGCGAATCCCCCATCTCTTACGCTGGAGTGCTATCTCAGCGGTTTTTTTAACCGCCAGAATAGCGTCTACGGTGGACCTCCCTTTCCGGAAGCCGAACTGGTTGCTTGAGAGACCATTTACACCCTCAGTGTACCTCAAACAGTCTGTTGAGGATGATCTTCTCGAGCACCTTCCCCGCCGTGTCGATAAAGCATAGGGTAACGGTCGTATTTTGGAACCCCTAAGGAAGTGATTTTAGTTTTTTGTCCCAATTAATTAATTGCACAGCGTAACCAAGTCAAAGAACATGCCAAAATGTAGAGAAAAAACTTCCTCTACGAGATAAAAATGCCCATATGGCATGTAGGATTAATAAAACGTCGAAATGATTGGAATTGTGAAGCACTGTTTTTCATTATTTTGGACACACCAATACATTTTGGACCCTCAAAGTATATATTTTGGACCCCCGGCATTTTTTATTGTTTGGCGATAAAGTCCACGACACTGGTTTATAATATGCTTGCCATAGTCTAATCAAATCGATTGACAATGCAAAACCGAAGAAATTATTACGCCTTTAGTTCAGAAATTTGAAAACAGTTTTTGTTTACATTTGTAAAATTTCTGACGGTTTCAATTTCTGTGTGTAGCGTGTTGTAACGGTTGCATGGATGGACCAATTAAATTAAATTAATTTCAGATAAAATAAACACATTTTCTATGTACAAATGGTTGATGCTAGTGCGGAATAGTTATTTCTTTCCAAATGGCATGCGAATTGAGTTGGTCTTTCGATTAAAACTGGGAAATTTGCAGGAAAATGCCCCAGGGGTCCAAAATATACAGGGGTCCAAAACATATTGGTTACCCTATTGGTCTATATGCCGACGGGTCACCGGGTGGTTTTCCCGCCTTTGGCAATAGTACCAGGCTCTGCCGCTTCCACACCTCTGGAAAACATCCCGGGAGTCTCCGCAATTGCCACTTTGAGGGCCAGGTTTTGGAACTCCGTTCGTACCTGGTTCCTTACCTATTCTAAGAGATTTTTCAATCCAAGCAAGTTCCTCATCGGTTACCCTCTCCTCATCACCAGCCCTAGTCCCCAGCTGTCCTACGAAAGGTGCCAAGCCTAGGGTTATGGCGCGGAAAAAGTCCCTCGATGATCTCCTCCAGCATGTCTGGAGATTGCTCTGTAGGAAGCCATTGCCCTCTTGTCTTTGCCATAACGATCCTGTAGGCATCGCCCCACGGATTTGCATTAGCACTCTGACAGAGTCCCTCAAAGCAAGCCTTCTTGCTTGCCCTTATCTCGGGCTTCAGCGCGACTTTGGCAGCAGTGAATACCTATCGTCGTTCATCTCGCTCCTCCTCAGTATGCACTCGCTGCATCCGTCTCCTGGCCCGTAGACAGGCTCGGCGCAGGTTCGCAATCGCTTGAGTCCACCAGTTACGCTGGTGGTCTCCCATTCCTAGGGTGGACTTGCATAGGCATGGTCGCATCGCATGTACGCGAGAGCACCGCTACCTGCTCGTCCCCGTTAAGCCGAGTAGGTTACGCTCACGGTGGAGCGCCTCTCTAAGTACTAAATACGATGTCTTCCACCTACGAGGGCTTGGCCTTGACCTAGCCGCTGCTTTCTCTACCTGCTGCCTGCTGTTGTTGTAGTCGATACTGTAGCGAACCGCCAGGTGGTCGCTGTGAGTGTTAGGCATCGTCTATCCTCCAGTTCGAACTACTTGTTAGGCCAGGACTATAAAAAGTAACGTCGGATAATCGACTCCGGTCTGGTTCGGCTAAGGGTACTTTTAGTACTAACATTAGCCAAATCGACATCTAGCACGGCCTAAGCCTCTAGCAGGATCTGACCCGCTGGTTCGTGAGACGGAGCACGGGATCCTGTCGAGCTTCTCAAGCACGGAACTGAGCAGCTTTTTCAGTCCCACCGAGTACTTCTGAAGGTATGGAAGGACGAAGAATTGCCCACCGGCTGATTGGATGGCCTCATACGCCCAATCTACAAGAAAGGGCACAGACTGGAGTTACCAATTACAGAGGAATTACCCTGCTGAATTTGGCGTACAAAATTCTGTCGCGCATCCTGTTTAACAGACTGAGACCGCTCGAAGAGTCCTTCGTCGGCGAATACCAAGCTGGTTTTCGTGAGGGCCGTTCGACAACGGACCAGATGTTTAGCTTGCGAATGATCGTAGATAAATTCCCGGGAAGTATAACTTGCAGACTCACCATCTGTTTATTGATTTCAAGGCGGAGTACGACTCAGTGAAAAGAAATGAGCTTTGGCAGATAATGTCTGAACATGGTTTTTCAGCGAAACTAATTAGGCTGATATGTGCATTTCTGGGTGGTCCGAAATCAAGTGTTTGCATCGCAGACGAGGTGTCAAACTTGTTCGTTAGGCGGATTGAAGCAGGGAGACGAACTTTCGAATTTACTGTTTAACATTGAACTCGAGGGTGCTATTAAGAGATCTGGCGTGCAGAGAAGCGACACTATTATCACATGGTCACACATGATCCTTGGCTTTGCGGACGTTATCGACCTTATTGGAATCGATCGCAGGGCAGTGGAGGAAGCTTTCGTGTCTTCTGAAGAGGTAGGCAGTGAGGAAAACACTTGACTATTAGTTCTACCAAAACGAAGTACAAGGTTGCATATAGAGATAAGAGCAGTCTTGGTGGTGTAGGTGTTGAAGTCATGTTTGATGGGGAATGTGTTTGAATTTGTTGAAGGATTTGTTTACCTCGGAACATTTGTGACATGTGACAACGACGTTTCCCGCAAAGTGAAAAGACGTGTTGCGGCTGCAAACATGGCCTGTTACGGAATACGTAACCAGCTTAGGTAACGCAACTTGCAAACAGAAACAAAATTCGCCCTGTATAAAAACATTGATTCTTCCGGGTGTCTCTCTACAAGCACGTAGTGTGGACGTTGAAAGGGTCAGACCGGAAAGCCTCCGGTGTTTCGAGCGAAAAAGTGCTGCGGACAATACTCAGTGGAAAACTCGAAAATGGTGTGTGGTGCAGACGCAGCGCGTTGTATCAAGTGTACAAAGATGCGAATATTAGCAAGCGTGTTAAATATGGCAGGCTTCATCGGGCTGGTCCCTTAGTGTGAATGTCGGAAAAAACTATTGCGAAAATAATATTCAGCAGAGAACAAGGTAGAGATAGGCGGACTTTAAGGAAAACCACGAATTCGCTAGCTCTACGCAGTGGAAGAGGACCTGACAACCCTAAACTAGAAAAGTATCGCCCAAGACCGACGAAGATAGAGCTCAACAATTATTCCCGACAATGCCGCGACACAACGCTGCAGCCATAAAGGTTTCAAGGTAGGTGAAGTTATGATCTTTAAATTGTTAGGAAGTATATGTCAACTACTTCATCTTTAGACTCTGAACTTGTCCGGAACGAATGAGTCTTCAATTTGTCCAAAAGCAGGGGTTTTCAGCCTTTTTGGCTTGCGGAGCATTTTTTGAAATAAAATTGTTGCGCGGAGCACCTGCATTTCGTCATTCCTCCGTTTGAAATCTATATTTTTACGCATTCATTTCTTTTTTCGCTGAATTCAACAAAGTTTTGCTGAATTTTTCCTTACTGAATATTGATGCTTATTGTCGGTATCAATTATCTGAATTTCAACAATGTTTTGCCAGTTTTCAGCTATTTGGTTAGCGGAATTGGTAATTTTGTGTATAATTCCTACGAAACAGTGAAGCACGATTTATGTTGCCTCAATCTATTTTAAATTATAATTTAAATCCGAAAAAAATATTTTCATTTGATTGGGCAAACTTTTTTTTGTTTCAAGTTTAAACTGTGACGATCAGGAAATATACAGGGTGATTACTAATTCCTGTCAGTAAAGTAAATGTTCGTAGATAAAAGATGTATGTATGAATTTTAATTCCCGGTGTTCATCCTGTTTTGCACATCTATAAAGTTTGTTTTGACAAAGTAAAGATAAAACCTTTTTTCATTTACCTTAGTTTTTAGTCATATGTGTTGTTTTAAAGGCATTGCACCTGGCACGCACGTTTTCCACAGATATGTATTTTTGACTAAGCTTCGCTGAAAAAATTGCCTGATTGAAACAGCATGTTACCACAATCTTTTAGACTTACTAGGATTAGAATGAGACTGATTATGGAAAATTTTAGCGAAAAAAATATGTATTTTTTGGTTAAAATATATGCTTTTGAATAACGTGCGTGTTAAACTGTAATGCTTCTGAAACAATGCTTGAGGCTGGAAATTGAGGTAAAACTAAACTGGATATGCACTGTAATTAAAATTCATTTAACCATTTTTTCTATGATTACTAATTTTACTGACAGGATATAGTAATCACCCTGTATATGAAACTATGTGTAAATATTCAAGAAAATCGTGGCTTGAAATCGGCAGAACTGCTTTGGTAGGGAAATTTTCCGACTTTCGTTGAAAGTGTGAAAAATTGAACGAGTCTCTGTAGCAAAATATTTTTCAAACCTTTTTTAATATGTCTGAGCTGCAAGTTCAACACTTTCGCACATAATCATTTTTTTGTTTGAAACTCATGGAGTACTTCTAATTTTGAATCATTTTGTTAAAATTCCGGTTATTATCGAAGTTGCATCTGATTTTTTTTTTGCGGCCGAGGATAAACATCCCAACAAAAACTTTACACCCTGAAAGTCTCAAAATATTCTGTCGGGGTAAATTAGATTTTTTCAACTTTCGGGGTTGTTTTCCATATTAAATTAAAGAAAACCCATTTTTGCAAGCTGAATTTGCCGACAGAAATTTTTTAACTATACAATTTCAAAATCTCAGCTCAAAAGCTGGACGTTTTTAGCAAAAACAGTGGCAAAATTCAATGTAAATAATCGATCAAATTTTCAGTGCTATCAATTGTTTTTTTTTTTATTTGAACTCTTGTAAATTCTAGATATTGCTTGGTTTGGTATAATTAACCCATTAACGCCCCAGTGATCTATTTTGAGATCACATGCCTCGAACGCCCAGTGATCTATTTTGAGATCAGTAACATTTCTGAATACAGTTAATTTTTTAGACAAAATGGATGGTTGGTATCTTTGACAAAGTTGTGAAAGACATTATGGGCAGTTTAAATGACAGGTTTTTTAATTCATATTTCTTCCTCTAGGTTGCGCTATCAGCATGAAACATTTCTGTTTTGTCACCAGCTCTTGTCGGCATCACCACGCTCGTCTTATACTACCATAAGCGTGGTTTGCAAATCATAGATTCCTGAACAATTATAGAATGGTTCCTGTGCCGGAAGTCAGGTGTGGATTCCGGGATTCCAGAGTAAATTCTGAGATTTCAGAATATATCCTGGAATGCCAATGTGGATCCAGGGTTTCCAGTGCAGAATCCTGGATTCCAGTGTGAATCCTGGAGTTATAGTGTGGATCGTAGGGTTTCAGTGTGGACGCTAAGATTGTAGTGTAGATTCTGGGAATCCCGTGAGGATTCTGGGAATCCCGTGTTGATTCTGGGAATCCAGTGTGGATTCTGGGAATCCAGTGTGGATTCTGGGAATCCAGTGTGGATTCTGGGAATCCAGTGTGGATTCTGGGAATCCAGTGTGGATTCTGGGAATCCAGTGTGGATTCTGGGAATCCCAGTGTGGATTCTGGGAATCCAGTGTGGATTCTGGGAATCCAGTGTGGATTCTGGGAATCCAGTGTGGATTCTGGAATCCAGTGTGGATTCTGGGAATCCAGTGTGGATTCTGGGAATCCAGTGTGGATTCTGGGAATCCAGTGTGGATTCTGGGAATCCAGTGTGGATTCTGGGAATCCAGTGTGGATTCTGGGAATCCAGTGTGGATTCTGGGAATCCAGTGTGGATTCTGGGAATCCAGTGTGGATTCTGGGAATCCAGTGTGGATTCTGGGAATCCAGTGTGGATTCTGGGAATCCAGTGTGGATTCTGGGAATCCAGTGTGGATTTCTGGGAATCCAGTGTGGATTCTGGGAACACACTGGATTCCAGAATCCACACTGGATTCTCAGAATCCACACTGGATTCCCAGAATCCACACTGGATTCCCAGAATCCACACTGGATTCCCAAAATCCACACTGGATTCCCAGAATCCACACTGGATTCCCAGAATCCACACTGGATTCCCAGAATCCACACTGGATTTCCCAGAATCCACACTGGATTCCTAGAATCCACACTGGATTCCAGAATCCACACTGGATTCCCAGAATCCACACTGGATTCCCAGAATCCACACTGGATTCCCAGAATCAACACGGGATTCCCAGAATCCTCACGGATTCCAGAATCTACACTACAATCTTAGCGTCCACACTGAAACCCTACGATCCACACTATAACTCCAGGATTCACACTGGAATCCCAGGATTCTGCACTGGAAACCCTGGATCCACATTGGCATTCCAGGATATATTCTGAAATCTCAGAATTTACTCTGGAATCCCGGAATCCACACTGACTTCCGGCACAGGAACCATTCTATAATTGTTCACTGGATTCCCAGAATCCACACTGGATTCCCAGAATCCACACTGGATTCCCAGAATCCACACTGGATTCCCAGAATCCACACTGGATTCCCAGAATCCACACTGGATTCCCAGAATCCACACTGGATTCCCAGAATCCACACTGGATTCCCAGAATCCACACTGGATTCCAGAATCCCACACTGGATTCCCAGAATCCACACTGGATTCCCAGAATCCACACTGGATTCCAGAATCCACACTGGATTCCCAGAATCCACACTGGATTCCCAGAATCCACACTGGATTCCCAGAATCCACACTGGATTCCCAGAATCCACACTGGATTCCCAGAATCCACACTGGATTTCCGCAGAATCCACACTGGATTCCCAATCCCACTGGATTCCAGAATCCACACTGGATTCCCAGAATCCACACTGGATTCCCAGAATCCACACTGGATTCCAGAATCCACACTGGATTCCCAGAAATCCACACTGGATTCCCAGAATCCACACTGGATTCCCAGAATCCACACTGGATTCCCAGAAATCACACTGGGATTCCAGAATCCTCACTGGGATTTCCCAGAATCCACACTGGATTCCCAGAATCCACACTGGATTCCAGAATCCACACTGGATTCCCAGAATCCACACTGGATTCCCAGAATCCACACTGGATTCCCAGAATCCACACTGGATTCCCAGAATCCACACTGGATTCCCAGAATCCACACTGGATTCCCAGAATCCACACTGGATTCCCAGAATCCACACTGGATTCCCAAGAATCCACACTGGATTCCCAGAATCCACACTGGATTCCCAGAATCCACACTGGATTCCCAGAATCCACACTGGATTCCAGAATCCACACTGATTCCCCAGATCCACACTGGATTCCAGAATCCCACTGGATTCCCAGAAAATCACACTGGATTCCCAGAATCCACACTGGATTCCCAGAATCCACACTGGATTCCCAGAATCCACACTGGATTCCCAGAATCCACACTGGATTCCCAGAATCCACACTGGATTCCCAGAATCCACACTGGATTCCCAGAATCCACACTGGATTCCCAGAATCCACACTGGATTCCCAGAATCAACACGGGATTCCCAGAATCCTCACGGGATTCCCAGAATCTACACTACAATCTTAGCGTCCACACTGAAACCCTACGATCCACACTATAACTCCAGGATTCACACTGGAATCCCAGGATTCTGCACTGGAAACCCTGGATCCACATTGGCATTCCAGGATATATTCTGAAATCTCAGAATTTACTCTGGAATCCCGGAATCCACACTGACTTCCGGCACAGGAACCATTCTATAATTGTTCACTGGATTCCCAGAATCCACACTGGATTCCCAGAATCCACACTGGATTCCAGATCCACACTGGATTCCCAGAATCCACACTGGATTCCCAGAATCCACACTGGATTCCCAGAATCCACACTGGATTCCAGAATCCACACTGGATTCCCAGAATCCACACTGGATTCCCAGAATCCACACTGGATTCCCAGAATCCACACTGGATTCCCAGAATCCACACTGGATTCCCAGAATCCACACTGGATTCCCAGAATCCACACTGGATTCCCAGAATCCACACTGGATTCCCAGAATCCACACTGGATTCCCAGAATCCACACTGGATTCCCAGAATCCACACTGGATTCCCAGAATCCACACTGGATTCCCAGAATCCACACTGGATTCCCAGAATCCACACTGGATTCCCCAGAATCCACACTGGATTCCCAGAATCCACACTGGATTCCCAGAATCCACACTGGATTCCCAGAATCCACACTGGATTCCCAGAATCCACACTGGATTCCCAGAATCCCACACTGGATTCCCAGAATCCACACTGGATTCCCAGAATCAACACGGGATTCCCAGAATCCTCACGGGATTCCAGAATCTACACTACAATCTTAGCGTCCACACTGAAACCCTACGATCCACACTATAACTCCAGGATTCACACTGGAATCCCAGGATTCTGCACTGGAAACCCTGGATCCACATTGGCATTCCAGGATATATTCTGAAATCTCAGAATTTACTCTGGAATCCCGGAATCCACACTGACTTCCGGCACAGGAACCATTCTATAATTGTTCAGGAATCTATGATTTGCAAACCACGCTTATGGTAGTATAAGACGAGCGTGGTGATGCCGACAAGAGCTGGTGACAAAACAGAAATGTTTCATGCTGATAGCGCAACCTAGAGGAAGAAATATGAATTAAAAAACCTGTCATTAAACTGCCCATAATGTCTTTCACAACTTTGTCAAAGATACCAACCATCCATTTTGTCTAAAAAATTAACTGTATTCAGAAATGTTACTGATCTCAAAATAGATCACTGGGCGTTCGAGGCATGTGATCTCAAAATAGATCACTGGGCGTTAATGGGTTAATTATACCAAACCAAGCAATATCTAGAATTTACAAGAGTTCAAATAAAAAAAAAAAACAATTGATAGCACTGAAAATTTGATCGATTATTTACATTGAATTTTGCCACTGTTTTTGCTAAAAACGTCCAGCTTTTGAGCTGAGATTTTGAAATTGTATAGTTAAAAAATTTCTGTCGGCAAATCAGCTTGCAAAAATGGGTTTTCTTTAATTTAATATGGAAAACAACCCCGAAAGTTGAAAAAATCTAATTTACCCCGACAGAATATTTGAGACTTTCAGGGTGTAAAGTTTTGTTGGGATGTTTATCCTCGCCGCAAAAAAAAAAATCAGATGCAACTTCGATAATAACCGGAATTTTAACAAAATGATTCAAAATTAGAAGTACTCCATGAGTTTCAAACAAAAAAATGATTATGTGCGAAAGTGTTGAACTTGCAGCTCAGACATATTAAAAAAGGTTTGAAAAATATTTTGCTACAGAGACTCGTTCAATTTTTCACACTTTCAACGAAAGTCGGAAAATTTCCCTACCAAAGCAGTTCTGCCGATTTCAAGCCACGATTTTCTTGAATATTTACACATAGTTTCATATACAGGGTGATTACTATATCCTGTCAGTAAAATTAGTAATCATAGAAAAAAATGGTTAAATGAATTTTAATTACCAGTGCATATCCAGTTTAGTTTTACCTCAATTTCCAGCCTCAAGCATTGTTTCAGAAGCATTACAGTTAACACGCACGTTATTCAAAAGCATATATTTTAACCAAAAAATACATATTTTTTTCGCTAAAATTTTCCATAATCAGTCTCATTCTAATCCCTAGTAAGTCTAAAAGATTGTGGTAACATGCTGTTTCAATCAGGCAATTTTTTCAGCGAAGCTTAGTCAAAAATACATATCTGTGGAAAACGTGCGTGCCAGGTGCAATGCCTTTAAAACAACACATATGACTAAAAACTAAGGTAAATGAAAAAAGATTTTATCTTTACTTTGTCAAAACAAACTTTATAGATGTGCAAAACAGGATGAACACCGGGAATTAAAATTCATACATACATCTTTTATCTACGAACATTTACTTTACTGACAGGAATTAGTAATCACCCTGTATATTTCCTGATCGTCACAGTTTAAACTTGAAACAAAAAAAAGTTTGCCCAATCAAATGAAAATATTTTTTTCGGATTTAAATTATAATTTAAAATAGATTGAGCAACATAAATCGTGCTTCACTGTTTTCGTAGGAATTATACACAAAATTACCAATTCCGCTAACCAAATAGCTGAAAACTGGCAAAACATTGTTGAAATTCAGATAATTGATACCGACAATAAGCATCAATATTCAGTAAGGAAAAATTCAGCAAAACTTTGTTGAATTCAGCGAAAAAAGAAATGAATGCTAAAAATATAGATTTCAAACGGAGGAATGACGAAATGCAGGTGCTCCGCGCAACAATTTTATTTCAAAAAATGCTCCGCAAGCCAAAAAGGCTGAAAACCCCTGCTTTTGGACAAATTGAAGACTCATTCGTTCCGACAAGTTCAGAGTCTAAAGATGAAGTAGTTGACATATACTTCCTAACAATTTAAAGATCATAACTTCACCTACCTTGAAACCTTTATGGCTGCAGCGTTGTGTCGCGGCATTGTCGGGAATATTGTTGAGCTCTATCTTCGTCGGTCTTGGGCGATACTTTTCTAGTTTAGGGTTGTCAGGTCCTCTTCCACTGCGTAGAGCTAGCGAATTCGTGGTTTTCCTTAAAGTCGCCTATCTCTACCTTGTTCTCTGCTGAATATTATTTTCGCAATAGTTTTTTCCGACATTCACACTAAGGGACCAGCCCGATGAAGCCTGCCATATTTAACACGCTTGCTAATATTCGCATCTTTGTACACTTGATACAACGCGTGCGTCTGCACCACACACCATTTTCGAGTTTTCCACTGAGTATTGTCCGCAGCACTTTTCGCTCGAAACACCGGAGGCTTTCCGGTCTGACCCTTTCAACGTCCACACTACGTGCTTGTAGAGAGACACCGGAAGAATCAATGTTTTATACAGGGCGAATTTTGTTTCTGTTTGCAAGTTGCGTTACCTAAGCTGGTTACGTATTCCGTAACAGGCCATGTTTGCAGCCGCAACACGTCTTTTCACTTTGCGGGAAACGTCGTTGTCACATGTCACAAATGTTCCGAGGTAAACAAATCCTTCAACAAATTCAAACACATCCCCATCAAACATGACCTCAACACCTACACCACCAAGACTGCTCTTATCTCTATATGCAACCTTGTACTTCGTTTTGGTAGAACTAATAGTCAAGTGTTTCCTCACTGCCTACCTCTTCAGAGACACGAAAGCTTCCTCCACTGCCCTGCGATCGATTCCAATAAGGTCGATAACGTCCGCAAAGCCAAGGATCATGTGTGACCATGTGATAATAGTGTCGCTTCTCTGCACGCCAGATCTCTTAATAGCACCCTCGAGTTCAATGTTAAACAGTAAATTCGAAAGTTCGTCTCCCTGCTTCAATCCGCCTAACGAACAAGTTTGACACCTCGTCTGCGATGCAAACACTTGATTTCGGACCACCCAGAAATGCACATATCAGCCTAATTAGTTTCGCTGAAAAACCATGTTCAGACATTATCTGCCAAAGCTCATTTCTTTTCACTGAGTCGTACTCCGCCTTGAAATCAATAAACAGATGGTGAGTCTGCAAGTTATACTCCCGGAATTTATCTACGATCATTCGCAAGCTAAACATCTGGTCCGTTGTCGAACGGCCCTCACGAAAACCAGCTTGGTATTCGCCGACGAAGGACTCTTCGAGCGGTCTCAGTCTGTTAAACAGGATGCGCGACAGAATTTTGTACGCCAAATTCAGCAGGGTAATTCCTCTGTAATTGGTAACTCCAGTCTGTGCCCTTTCTTGTAGATTGGGCGTATGAGGCCATCCAATCAGCCGGTGGGCAATTCTTCGTCCTTCCATACCTTCAGAAGTACTCGGTGGACTGAAAAAGCTGCTCAGTTCCGTGCTTGAGAAGCTCGACAGGATCCCGTGCTCCGTCTCACGAACCAGCGGGGTCAGATCCTGCTAGAGGCTTAGGCCGTGCTAGATGTCGATTTGGCTAATGTTAGTACTAAAAGTACCCTTAGCCGAACCAGACCGGAGTCGATTATCGACGTTACTTTTTATAGTCCTGGCCTAACAAGTAGTTCGAACTGGAGGATAGACGATGCCTACACTCACAGCGACGGAATCCAGTGTGGATTTTGGGAATCCAGTGTGGATTCTGGGAATCCAGTGTGGATTCTGGGAATCCCGTGTGGATTCTGGGAATCCCGTGTGGATTCTGGGAATCCCGTGTGGATTCTGGGAATTTTTTTCCGTGTGGATTCTGGGAATCCCGTGTGGATTCTGGGAATCCCGTGTGGATTCTGGGAATCCCGTGTGGATTCTGGGAATCCCGTGTGGATTCTGGGAATCCCGTGTGGATTCTGGGAATCCCGTGTGGATTCTGGGAATCCCGTGTGGATTCTGGGAATCCCGTGTGGATTCTGGGAATCCCGTGTGGATTCTGGGAATCCCGTGTGGATTCTGGGAATCCCGTTGGATTCTGGGAATCCCGTGTGGATTCTGGGAATCCGTGTGGATTCTGGGAATCCCAGTGTGGATTCTGGGAATCCAGTGTGGATTCTGGGAATCCAGTGTGGATTCTGGGAATCCAGTGTGGATTCTGGGAATCCAGTGTGGATTCTGGGAATCCAGTGTGGATTCTGGGAATCCAGTGTGGATTCTGGGAATCCCGTGTGGATTCTGGGAATCCCGTGTGGATTCTGGGAATCCCGTGTGGATTCTGGGAATCCAGTGTGGATTCTGGGAATCCAGTGTGGATTCTGGGAATCCAGTGTGGATTCTGGGAATCCAGTGTGGATTCTGGGAATCCAGTGTGGATTCTGGGAATCCAGTGTGGATTCTGGGAATCCAGTGTGGATTCTGGGAATCCAGTGTGGATTGGATTCTGGGAATCCCGTGTGGATTCTGGGAATCCCGTGTGGATTCTGGGAATCCCGTGTGGATTCTGGGAATCCCGTGTGGATTCTGGGAATCCCGTGTGGATTCTGGGAATCCCGTGTGGATTCTGGGAATCCCGTGTGGATTCTGGGAATCCCGTGTGGATTCTGGGAATCCCGTGTGGATTCTGGGAATCCCGTGTGGATTCTGGGAATCCCGTGTGGATTCTGGGAATCCCGTGTGGATTCTGGGAATCCCGTGTGGATTCTGGGAATCCCGTGTGGATTCTGGGAATCCCGTGTGGATTCTGGGAATCCCGTGTGGATTCTGGGAATCCCGTGTGGATTCTGGGAATCCCGTGTGGATTCTGGGAATCCAGTGTGGATTCTAGAAATCCAGTATAGATTTTGGGAATACAGTGTGGATTCTGGGAATCCAGTGTGGATTCTTGAAATCCAGTATAAATTCTGGGAATGCAATGTGGATTCTGGGAATCCAGTGT